>NW_026057582.1:49181810-49371884 GCF_023721935.1 Panthera uncia | reverse complement strand
ATACCAAAAGCAACAAAGATTAGAAAGGACCAGAGACCACCACCAGAAACTCCAACTCTCTAAGCATCATAGTGGCAATAAATTCATATCTTTCAGTACTCTAAACGTCAGTGGACTCAATGCTCCAATCAAGACATAGGGTAACAGAATGGATAAGAAACAAGAACCATCTATATGCTGTTTATAGGAGACCCACTTTGGACCTAAAGACACCTTCAGGTTGAAAATAAGGGGATGGAGAACCATCTATCATGCTAATGGTCAACAAAAGAAAGCCAGAGTCGCCATGCTTATATCAGACAATCTAGACTTTAAAATAAAGACTGTATCAAGAGATGCAGAAGGGCATTATATCGTAATCAAGGGGTCTATAGACCAAGAAGACCTAACGATTGTAAACATTTATGTGCCAAATGTGGAGGCACCCAAATATATAAGTCGATTAATCACAAACATAAAGAAACTCATTGATAGTAATACCATGATAGTAGGAGACTTCAACACCCCACTTACAAAGCAAAATCCTGACCCCAGGCAGTGGGGTGGAAGGTTGTTTACAGCAGGTATGAGGCACCACCTCTGTTTATCTTAGCTAGCCTAGGGGATGAGACCGGTAGGATGTATGACCTCAGAGTTAACAAGGCACCTTTTCTTTTGTTAATCATCTCAGCTCTGGGCTGCTTCACCTGCAGCATAGCGGTGTATAGCTCAATTTACCTCTTTACCTAGCTTGGTCCTACCTTCCTGTGAAAGCAGCTTTCTGCTATAGTACTAAATTGGGGGCTGCTTCTACCCTGAATACCTAATCTTGTTTATTTCACATACCTGTGTTCTATATTGGGTCCTTTACCCCACCCTCTCTATACTGGGACTTCTGCCCCGCTTTCTCTATACTTATTTACCTAATCTTGTTTACCCAAATTTGGGTGTGAGCATCCTATGGCTTTGTAATTCTTTATGCCTTGTTAACCCATTGGTGTAAGCCCAGGGAGTTTCTAAGCTTATTCCCCATAGGTTGTCTCCTACTAGTATAAGAGTGAATAATTCCCTAAGAAAAATATATAAAAGTTAAAAAAAAAAATACCTTGGAGATTTTGTGTTTTTATATACTTTTGCATTGCATTCTTACATAGGATATGTAGAAAACTAAGCCCAGAAACATTAAATTTTTGATTATTTCTTTACAAGAGTTGTTAAGTACTTACTATTCTATATAAGGATGTTTTGAGAAAACTATTACCATTGATGACTTTGTAATATCACTAAATAAATTTTTTTTTATAACAATATAGTGGTAGCGTTAGGAATTCAACACTCTTTTACATCATCTTTGCCTAGGAGAAAAAAAACAGATGTCAATTGCCATCAAACTGTTGGTGATTGTGTGTGTGTATGTAATACTATTACCAAATAAAGATTTTAGTCCATGCATGGAATAAATAAAAGGAAGAAACTGGCCAGGTATGATGTGTAGGGTCAATTAATTTAGTTTTCCTAACTATGAACACATTTGTAGACAATTCCAATAATATTAAAACTTTATATGTCAGAAAAAGTGCAGTGCTAAAGATGTAAAAGTTGATCCTCCTGAAGCAATGTACAATTTAGCCTTCATTGGGAAGACAAGAATATTGTTGTGCAGTGGACTGGAGGGAACTTGAATTAGCTCAGTCAATTAAGTCATGATTAATTTATGTTAGATCCTGCTCCCCTGAGTCTATAAAAGCCAAGACTTTAGTTAACTGGCAGTATTTAGTTTAATAAAAGTAAAGTCTTTAAAAATGAATTCTGGAGAGAGAAAAAAAAAATCTACTGACACAATCAATAGACAGCAAGATTCCCATTTTAATTTGTGTCAATGGAAGTTAAAATAAATTTAGAAACTAATAAGAACAGGATTGCTCCGTTCAAATGGATAACCAAATTTCCCAGATAGTTATTAGCATGGCTTATACAGCAGCTCTGGGTGGACGTGTGACAAATCTTAAATATGCACAAGAGCAAAGGCTTTCTTTGCGGCAATTGCTGCCACTAGTGATAGTTCATGTTCTCTCCGGATCTAACAAGAAACATTCAGTTGCTAGTATCTTCGGTCAAAAATGATTCTGCAGGGGCTGCAAGTAGATTTTCATTATTCTAATTACCCATCTGAACATAATGCATGAGCCTAATGTGCCTTTGTGTATTTAGGGTATATTGAGAGAGAGTATATGTGGTTATAGACCTAGCTGGGTTCCTGAGCCACAGAGAAAAGAGTAGAGGCTTATTCAATCTATTCAAGGAAAAAACCAAAAATGAATCTTAAGACAAATGTCTGAGCTCCATTCACACAGCAGCTCAGAGAGTCTAAATATTGTGTGAAAATTTTATTGAAGACAGGATTAACAACTCTAGGAATATCTTCTTGGCCCATGAAGAAAAATTATGTAACTGATTGGACTCATCTCATTTTTCTGAAACATTTGAATAAACCCTACCTCGGTAATCTGAGTTCTAGAAAAGTCATGAATAATGTCATCATAGGGGACTGACGCTGAGAGAGCAATTATTGTATGTGATGCAATGAATGTTTTCTACAAGTTCAAATATTATGCTCCCTACACCACCATGTATGGATATTGCTAGACCTAATACCAAAGCAGTTGAGAACTTTGGATCTGGAGTCTAACTGCCTCAGTTTCAGTTCCAATTCTGTCATCTACTAGTAGTGCAGTCTTAAACAATTTATTTATCCTCTTTGACCTCAATTTTTTCATTTAATACTGATTTAAGTGTCCACTATATAGGTTGTCATGAGGATGAAATAAAATATGTATATAACATCCTGAGCACTTTGCCTGACATGCAGTAGAAACTCATGAAATGTATCTCTATTATTTGTTGTTTAATGTCAGTTACCAACTTACTTACAGAGTATAAGCGGTGATATCTGGGGGGCCTTTATCAGTTTCTGGCTAGAACACACAGTTCCATGGTTCTAAGCCCTTTGTTTTATGCTCAGAAAGAAAAAAGAGCAGAATGGGATGAATTAGAACCATTTGTGTACCTACAGTTATTTTCCATCACTTTTAATATGTCAACATAACTCTCTTATATGTATTATAATATAAATTTTAAAATCACAGTATGTCATGCAAAATGTCAAAATCATAACATTTAATTTGCTTTTTACTTATTTATATTTCTATTTATGTAAGTATAAATGTAAATATATTTATACTTGTTGATTTTTAACAGAGGAAAGAATCATACTTGAGCTTTTTTTCCTCAAACTTAACAGGTTTTCTGCATTCCTAGGAATTCTGGCTAAGGACATCACGTCAGATATGAAGTAACTGTTCAAAAAATGACAATGAGAAAGACAAACCCGCCATGATTGTAAATGCCTAAGTGCTCACATTATCCTTCATGAACCACACGCTTCAAGTAGTGATCAAGCACAGACAGCCGTCCTTCTCACAGGCAATGTGGCATAAAGTAAGGAGTCCCATCTTTGTGACATGCCATATTTCACTGCCAGCAGGAGAGAATTTTTTGTTGTTGCCAAAGTCAGTCAGTAGATAATGATCTAGTATCTCAAATGTGTCATTTTTCAGAAGCAACTATCATAGTTTCTATTGGTCTGGCAAATCAACAATGCCTTGTTCACATTGAAACATTAACTGTACAATGGAAAGAACGTGTTGTTGACAACAATGCCACTTGTATTAGGATCTTGAAAACAAAACCCAAAGAGAAAGGTATGATAAGTGTTCCGTTCTCTGCAGAGGAGATGATGATGCCCTTGTGTAATGATAGACTGATGTCTCTAAGAGGAAAATAACAAAAATGAACTGCTTTCTAGGTCTGACAAAGGATAGATCACTAGAAATAAATTTTAAGAATTGGTTAGGAAAAAAAAAAACTGTGGAGACCTCGTATATCTGCACAAAAGTCAGGTGCCCTTTTGAAAATTGGGGGAAATGGTAAAAAACAATTACTGTCCCATGTGCCTAATTGTTACCTCAAACCCTCATTTTCTTATAAAGAAATATCTGTGCATTGTCAACAACTTGTAAAATACAGAAGGACAAAAAAAGATCATTAAATAATCTGTTATCCCACTGCCTACTTTTGCACCAGCATATCACATTTTCTGCAAAGACACTACTGTGAGCTTTCTAAATTGTGAATCTACTCAGAGCTCCCTAATGGCTCCTGGACACACCTAAAATGAAGTTTAAATTTCCATGCCAACACAGCCCAGGACAACCTGGTCTCAGGCATTCTCTCCCTAAATTTTCCACCATTCTCCCGCTAGCTCCTTTTGCTCTAGCCAAGAATTGAATGGAGATTTATCAAACATGTCAAGCACATTCCTAGCATGGAACATTTTTGGCTGCTTCTTGACTGGAATATTCTTCACCCAGATACAGCCTATGCTGTGCACATCACTCAGAATTCTGCCCAAACATCATCCCTTCAGGGGCCCTCCCTGACAACCCACCCAAAGCAACACCCCTCCCATGACACCCTGTCCTTCACCCTGTTACTTTGTAACCACTGCACCACTTACCAACTTTGTATTGCTGTTCACTTGTTGATATCCATGTTGTATAAATCCACTAACATGTAAGCTGCTTGAGGATAGGAACTTGATGTTTTGTACATCAGATGCATCCCCAGTGCTGATCAAGTTCTATACCTATTGTGTGCCTCAAACAATATTTATTGAATAAATGAATACCCAAGGTTAACGTTTTGGTTACTAAAGTAAAAAATAATGTGTTGGGGTGCTTATCTGTGCCAGTGGTTCTTCTATATGCTTTATGTGTATAAACTTAATTAATCCTCCCAACAATTGAATGAGAAAGGTATTATTTCTCTCCCCTCTTATGAATGAGGAAATGGAGGCACGGGATGTTGAATAACTTGCCCAAGATGGAGTTAGGAAATGATGGGACTAGAATATGAACCCAAGCAGCCTGGCCTTAGAGCCAAACTCTCAATCACTAGTTCTCCCTCTCACACTCATACACTCACATGCACAATATGCACACACAGTCATACTGAACAGAGTGTATGGGATATACTTTCCCACATAATTAAATATCCTCTGGCAATATCAATTTTATGCCTGTGCCATATTCCACTCTGGGGGTTTGCCAGAGGGATTTTTAAACCATTATCATAAGATAAATATTTACAGCTATTTTTCTTCACTACTGTTATAATTAATGTTATTTTCTATAAGTCAAATTATCAGATTAAAAAGATGCATGGTCTCCGGGCTTTAAACAAATTTATGTTAGCAAGTGGTTCCCCCAAAAAATTAACTTTATATCCATTTATATTACCCTTATAAACCTGAGCAATATATATATTAAATTTTAATTATTTTGATAAAAATTTTGTATTTGAATTTTAATTATTTGTATGTTTTGAAACCCTTTTCTAGATTGTAACTGCATTGAAATTTATATGTTGTTTTATGTCAAAAAGGAATTTCATTTATATAATTATGTGTGTGTGCACATGTTTTGTTCAGAGAGAAAGAGACTGCAAAAGCAGAAGAGATGATCAGAGGGAGGGAGGGGGAGAGAGAGGGAGAGGGGGAGAGAGAGGGAGAGAGGGAGGGAGGGAGGGGGAGGGGGAGAGGGAGAGAGAGAGAGAGAGAGAGAGAGAGAGGGAGAGAGAGAGAGAGAGAGAGAATATCTCAAGCAGAGCACAGAGCCTGCTGTGAGTCTGGATCTCATGACCACAGGATAATGACCTGAGCGCAAATCAAGAGTCAGACGCTCAACTGAATTAGCCAACCAGGCCCTCCTTTTTGTGTGTGTATCTTTTATTCTGTGGTTCCCAATTAGTTTTTTACATTATTGAACAAACAGCCTAATGCATACCATATTCAACCTACTTTTAATCTTTGGTTTTGTTTACATGCTTTTATTCTAAAATGGAAAGCAGGTTTGCAAGCACTCTGTTTTGGCAAATGTTTACCTTTGATACGAAGCCAGTCATTGGGCACACTTGGTATTTCCCCTAAAAATGAAGAATTAGTTAAAAGAAAGCAAATAAAAAGAGACTAACATTTCACCCAACTATTGACTTGCTCTCCCGTCTCTCTGGGACTACCAGAGAGAACCAACGATGTAGATAATGATATGTGTGCAATAGAGGAAAAATGCCAGATCATTTCAAGATTTTATATTTTATCTTCACCTAGCTGGTTACTGAGTAATTTATTACAAAACTGTGCCAAGTCAAAAAAGAGGCATTTAATTTTTCACAGTGGAATAGTGAGCTCAGAATTAACTTCGTGCTAGGGGCTATGCTAAGCAATTGATGATTTGTGTGTGTGTGTGTGTGTGTGTGTGTGTGTGTACACACACACACACATATAGCATATGCACATGTATTTTTTATATATCACACATATCTTACATATACGTCACATATTACGTATATAATTTCATGTCAATTACAAACATATTGATGCATAGAGGCACCTGGGTGACTCAATGGATTAAGTGTCTGACTTTTGATTTTGGCTCAGGTCATGATCTCGCCTCGTGTCAGCCTCTTTGCTAACAGTGAGGAGCCTGCTTAGGATTCTCTTTGTCTCCCTATCTCTCTCTGCCCCTCTCCTTCTCTCTCTCTCAAAATAAATAAATAAACTTTTTTAAGAAAGAAAAAAACAAATATATTGATGGATAGATCATCCAGTGGAAAAACTATTCTTTCTCATCTAATTCAATGGAGGTTTTCTATATAAATGCTCCCACTTCTGGAGAACATTTTGATAAGAGGAATACACAAATATTTTTTTAGTGCCTTTCACCAGTGCCCAATGGTAAATAAGAGAAAGAATTTGGGAGAAGAAATTCAATTGAATTATTCTGAGCACTGAGCTTTGAATAATTGTAAGAGTTGCAGAACTCTTTGTATCCACAGTGATATAAAGAAGTCACCAAGACATGAATCAATACAACACTGACTGTCATGGGTCATTGGAGCAGCCTGGAGAAAGAGACAGAATCAGATGACAAAAGAAGAGGACATTTAAAACAGAACAAGACTGATCCTCCCCTGTTCATGCTCTGTCTCTGTCTCAAAAATAAATAAACGTTAAAAAAAATTAAAAAAAACAAAAACAAACAAAAAAAAAAACAGAACAAGAAAAGTCTTTTGAGAGGCTGTCTTGAAAAAAGGTATCTCCAGTTTCTAGAGAAAAGGGATAAAGTCAAACTTGAACAACTATCAAAAATAGGTGACTAGACTGCACTGTGGATAAACATTTTTAAAATAACCTTTTGGTAAAATATAGGCCATTTTTTCCAAAGAGTAATTTAACTCTTCTCAATAAATAATGATACTTGATTAAGTCTCATGTTAAAAGAACCCCTTTAGATGCTGAAACTATATCTAATCAGCACTAGAATAAATCCCATTGGTTTCAGGTTGGCTAGTAGAGCAGAGTTCCAGCACTTTTAAAATGTCACTATTACCCTTTCCCAAGCCACCATCATCTCTGACTTGGAACACTGCAAAGGTTTTCTAGTGGGCTTCCCTGAGTCCACACTTAGTGCCCCTCTACACTTTACTCCCTGTACAACAGGCAAAGTTCAAGTAGGGTTGCCTTATATCAAAGAGTGTCATGCTACTATTTGTACCAGTGCCTTTGTGATGAAATCAATGATTCAGGCAACTTCAAAGGAAAGAATTCATTATTTTTATAACAAATTGGAGATATAACCACTATCCCTCTCCATGTCTGTCCATAGACTGAACACAAAGTTCAGATACCTTCTGCTTGTGTGAGCAAAGCATCTTTTCCTGTGTCTCAGTAAGACATTACTCCAGTAAGATGGGGCGCCTGGGTGGCTCAGTCGGTTGAGCGTCTGACTTCGCTCGGGTCACGATCTCACAGTCCGTTAGTTCAAGCCCCGCATCAGGCTCTGTGCTGACAGCTCAGAGCCTGGAGCCTGCTCAGATTCTGTGTCTCCCTCTCTCTCTGGCCCTCCCCCTGTTCATGCTCTGTCTCTCTCTGTCTCAAAAATAAATAAATGTTTAAAAAAAATTAAAAAAAAAAGACATTGCTCCAGTAAGAGATTATTACTCCAACCAGTAATAATCATTTGATTTCATGTTACAATTCGTAAACTTGGTTTTCCTTATCTCCCTGACCAGTCCGTAATTTCTATTGATGATTTCTGCTCCTCTTCCCAATTTTGGAGTAGTTGTGCCCATTCTATACTCTTCTATTCTAAAATTATACCAGAGCTGAACTCACCCAGTCCCATGGCTTTATATAGCATTTGTACACTAACAAACTAGAAAAGTAGATCTGGAATTCATCTCTTGCTTGAGTGACTATTTCATAAATGCAGCCACATTCAGCATATTCTTTGTAATGTCCAATGGATAACTCAAAATTAGTAAGTCCAAAACAGAACTCTTGAATTTTTCCTCTGGTCCCTAAAGTGTGCATTTCAGAAACTGGGCAGCAAAATCCACTTTGTGGTTCTGCTCTAAAACTGTGAAATCATTCTTAAGTCTTGTCTTTCTCTCATCTACTAACCCACTGCCATATCTATCAGCACATTTTATCTCCACAATCAAAACATATAAAAATAAAATTCAGAACCCAATCACTTCTCACATCTGCTACCACATTGGTCCAAACACCAGCTTCTCTTTTGTGGACTAGTGCAACAATAGCCTGACTGGTTTTACTGTTTTCACCCTTGCTCCAAAAATGCTCGGTGTTTCATTCCGCACCTACAGTGGTGTGTTTAAAATGCAAATCTGATCATTTCACTCTCCTGCTCAAAGTTACCCCAATTGTATTTAGAGTGAAATCCATCTTTCTTACTATTTTCTTCATGCCCTGTCCCCATGCTCTGATCCCTGACCTTCATCTTATAACTCTTCAAGTCTTCTGCTCTAGTCTTACTGTCGTCTTTGTGGTATCACCAAGTCAGGAACAATCTCAACTCCCAGCCTTTTCCCTTTGGTCGCCATGACTCAAAGCCTTTTTCCCAAATCCCACCACATTCACACATATACACAAATGTTCACAGGACCTACTTTTAGTACATTCAGGCTCCGCTCATCTGTCACCCTCTCAGAGAGGTCTTCACTCAACGTTCACACCACTGTTCACACACATCTCCCATTATTGTAGATCTTCTTGTGATATTTTATTCACCTTCCTAGTCTATTACATCAGTAGCTGTTCATTTGCATATTCTCTGTCCTCCTCACTAGAACATAAACTTTATGAGGTCAGGCATATCACTGGTTTAGTTCCTCTATATGCAAATTGTCTATACCCCCAGTGGCTAGAATGGTACCCAGAACATAGCAATTCTTCTACAAGTATTTTGAATTAATTATATTAGCTAGCATTCAAAGTTGTCACCTAACATTGCTTTGTTTTGCAATAGACACGGAACTATTAAAATATATGGCAAAACTAATGCAAAAATTATCAAAATGACTTTTTAAAAATTAGTAGATATAAATGTACAGAAATACCACCAATATCTGGGTATTAATTCTATATCCTGTCACTGTACTGAATTTGTTTCTTCTAGTAGTTTTGTGGTAGAGTCTTCAGGATTTTCTACATATAGTACTATGTAGTCTATAAATAGTGACAGTTTGGCCATAGCACCATTTTTCTAGATAGGTCTCCTAGGACAAGAGAAACAAAAACAAAAATAAACTATGGAACTCCATCAGAATAAAAAGTTTCTGCACAGCAAAGTAAACCATCAACAAAACAAAACAAAAAAATGAAAATCCATTTTTCTTACTATTTTCTTCATGCCCTGGCCCCCTGCTCTGAATGGGAGAAGAGATTTGCAAATGATATGTGCAATAAGGAGATAATATATAAAATATATAAAGAACTTATACAACTCAACACCAAAAAAAAAAAAATCTTATTTAAAAATGGGCAGAGGACCTGAGTAGAAATTTTTCCAAAGCCATACAGATGGCCAACAGACACATGAAAAGATGCCCAATATTACTAATTATCACAGAAATGCAAATCAATACCACAATGACATATCACCTTATGCCAGTTAGAATGGCTAAAATCAAAATGACAGGAAATAACAAGGGTTGGAAAGAACGTAGAAAAAAAGAACTCTCATGCACTGTTAGTGGGAATGTAAATTGGTAGAGCCACTGTGGAAAACACTATGGAGGTTCCTCAAAAAATTAATAGAAATACCATATAATCCAATAATACCACTATGGGGTATTTACCCAAAGAAATTGAAAATACTAATTTGAAAATATATATTCACCCCTATTACAGCCATATCTTGGCTAGGCAAGATTTGATTTTGTCTAGTCATTTACAATGGCTTTTGTAAATCTAAATGTCCATCAATAGATGAATGGATACAGAAAATGTGGTATATATACACAATGAAATTACACATCATAAAAAAGGATGAGATTATGCCATTTGAGAAACACAGATGGACCTAGGAGTAATATGCTAAGTGAAATTAGTTAAACTGAAAAAGACAAATACTATATGATTCTACTCATAAGTGGAATCTCTAAAAAATGAATAAACAAACAAAAAGCAGAATCAGACCTATAAATACAGACAACAAACTGATGGTTGCTAGAGGGGAGAGGGTGAAGGGTTGGACAAAAATAGATGAAGGGGAAAGGGATGTGTAAGTTTCAAGTTATGGAATGAGTAAGTCATGGGACTGGAAGACACAGCATAAGGAACACACTTAATGATATTGTAATAGCAATGTAATGGGACAGATGGTAGTTACACTTCTGGTGACATTAACAGAACATATAAACTTGTCAAATCACCTAGTTGTACCCTAAAACTAATGTTACGTTATATATCAATTATCATAAATAATAATAAATGGAAAAAAAATAGTAGATGTAAAAGGAGAGATCTGACCCTTGTATTTCCCGTAAACAAATCCACTGAAAAAGGGGGGATGAAGTCATTAATCCAAAATTTTAAACAGATAACATAATTTGTTAATCCATTACCACCATTACACACAAAATATTTTTGTGTATAAAAAGTTATCACTTCCTCTGCAGATTATTGAATAAAGACTACTTCCTCTTGCACTGTTGGTAGGAATGCCAACTGGTGCAGCCGCTCTGGAAAACAGTGTGGAGTTTCCTCAAAAAATTAAAACTAGAACTACCCTATGACCAGCAATAGCACTGCTAGGAATTTACCCAAGGGATACAGGAGTGCTGATGCATAGGGGGACTTGTACCCCGATGTTTATAGCAGCACTTTAAACAATAGCCAAATTATGGAAAGAACGTAAATGTCCATCAACTGATGAATGGATAAAGAAGATATGGTTTATATATACAATGGAATACTACTTGACAAAGAGCAAGAATGAAATCTGGCCATTTGCAGCAACGTGGATGGATAATAAGCCAGGCAGAGAAAGACAGATACCATATGTTTTCACTTGTATGTGTATCCTGAGAAACTTAAAGAGGACCATGGGGGAGGGACAGGGGGAAAAAAAAGTTACAGAGAGGGAGGGAGGCAAACCATAAGAAACTCTTAAATACAGAGGACAAACTGAGGGTTGATGTGGGGTGGGGGAGAGGGGAAACTGGGTGATGGACATTGAAGAGGGTACGTGTTGGGATGAGCACTGGGTGTTGTATGGAAACCAATTTGACAATAAATTAAAAAAAAAAGACTCCATTCAATATGTGATTGCTTAAATTATATTCTAAATTCTGTTTTTTCTGTATTGTTTTGTCTCCCCTTTTTTTTTACTTTATAGTACACCGTGTTGATTAATGACATATCTTGGGCATATGCCTAAAATTCTTTAGATCTGTACTAGTTTATGTTATAGATTTGATTGTGAGAACTCTCCTTCCCCTAGACCAACTCTAAAACAGATTTAAAAATTTTAAATATATAAAATAAAAAAGATTTTCTTAGTACAAATGACTTTTTAAAAAAATTCTAAAATTCCATTTAAACTCAATATTTATTGACAATAAAAATGTTCTTTTAAATTATGCTTTTTTTAAGGTTTAAGAATACTCAAGGATTTAAAAAATAATTTCAATAGCCTAAATTAATGGTTCAGCTTGTTTCTCCTCCAGACTTATATGTAATTGTTTTTTTTTTTTTCTATTCATTAAGGGAAAGTCACCAGTTTCAAAGATCATAATGTTTGTAATTGATCACATATATTTTTTTAGAATTCTTTATTCCAATTTCAAGTTGCCTGGATGTTTTAGCTAGATAATCTTTTTTTCTTTATGCATGAGTTATCAGCACTACATTATTTTTAATTTAAAGATTTTCTGATTTTTTTTTTGGTAACATATCTCTAAAATTTACCTGAATTTGTTTGTTCTGTGAATTCCTGAGATACATTGTGTATATGGCTAGAGACTAAAGATGTGGCAAATGCTCTCCTTCTTCCCATGCTGGAGCCTCTATCATAACACAGAGCCAATCTAAATGGTATTTAAAAGTTTATGCCCAAGGGAAGTGTTCTCTATTAACTATAAATGTATACAATTAAACCTAAAGCACAGTCACAGTGTTTTAATCAGGAAAGCTCAGAGTCATTTCTGTCCTGTGGGGTAATAAATGAAGGCAAAAGCAATTGAACATGCTTTCTGATGTGTTAAGTGATATATGGGCTCTCTTGAGTCACCAAATTGAAAGGGCCACATGCTTAGTTAATCAACACTACACTGCCATATTGGGGGAGAGGTGATAAATTTCACAGATGGTACATTCACAGGGGTCAGGGTAAAATAGACTTGATCAACCACCTCAGTAATTAAAAGGATGTGTTTAAATGCCTATTATCAAATGCTTTACTATAAGAGAGAATTAATTTTTTATTCTCAGTCATTCACCATAAGTGAATTTAATAATACTATCAACCACAATGGTCAAAGCTGGCCATTGACTAATATGTACTGACTAATATGTTGACAGTTAGGGTAGAAAATCAGGTCCTGGGAGACCAGTTAATGCACTTCTTTTGAGAATTTTCAGGGCTGATTAGAACAAAACCACATCCAGAGAACCATTAAGACTACACTCAGAAGATAAATTGCTGTTCCTGTAGGCTTTTCTCCTTCCAGGATAAAGCCATGTACTCTCTGCCTAGAAACATTGTTTCTCTTGCACACAATCTCAGTGCAAAAAAACAAAAGCAATTTTTAGACAAAACTTAGTCACCTTCCATTTAAACAGTGTATGCCACAACTTATGTTTGTATATGTGTTAGAATGGGCAAGTGATATTTCTAGAATTTAAAGTTTGGTGCCTGTTTTCTGATAAAATATTTTGTGTTCTGAAGTTCCAGTAATTGTTTACATTTTTTGAAGCATCGAAGTTGAATTAAATAGCATATATGGATTTTTCCTATCAAGGGAGAGAACAGGGTTTCCTAAGTCTTTCCAATTCAACAAATTTAAATTTTTCCTCTATTTCCACCATCTTTTCAGACCTACAGTTGTAATATTGCTATTGGTTTGGTTGGTGGTGGTTTAGTTGGAAAAGAATGGGGTCTTGGAAGATGGCAATTTCCCTCATTTCCATAAATCTTTAGGAACAGAAAAGAAAGCCCTGTATCTCTTCCTTCCCTTTCTGCATCCTCATTATTGGCCCAAAAGATCTGCTCGGAAGTAAACCTAAGGTGAGGCTCCTGGGTGGCTCAGTAAGTTAAACATCCAACTTGATTTCAGCTTAGGTCATGATCTCACAGTTTGTGGGTGTGAGCCCTACATATGGCTCCATGCTGTGTGGAATCTGGTAGTGATTCTCTCTCTCCCTCTCTCTGCCCCTCCTCCACTCATGCTCTCTCTCTCTCTCTCAAAATAAATAAACAAACTTTATTAAAAAATAAAAGTAAGCATAAGGAAAGGAAAGAAAGAGGTATCTCCTTTATATCCCATGCCACGTTATGGTCATCCCATCTTATTCTAAAGCTGTGCTTGATCAACCACCATTTAGGTTGAACTTCAAGTCTGAGAATGGTATTAGAAACAAGGGCTACACTTTACTGATGTTCACAAAGTAAATTATTCCTGCGGCAAATTAGTTTGAAAATGTTATTTTAAATATACCCATCTACTGGTCTTACCTGGCCTCTTTTCTGTCACTGTCTCACATGAGTAAGCCAATACCTTTGAGCCTCAATTGGCTCAACAGTAAAACGAAAATTAAAATTATCCCCATTTCATCTCCTTACACATGCAATTCTTAATGATAATTAACAATAAATTAATTAATGTTCCATGTAAAAAATACATAGAGGAGTGAATACCAAGTATTAAGAAACCTCCTCTCCACCCCCACCATTCTCTCCAGAAAACCCAATGCCTCTGAATTATCTTGTTAAATGCCACGTATTCTAAAACACACACACACACACACACACACACACACACACACACACAAAGAAAAAAGAAAAAGAAAGAAAGCCATGGTTGAGTCAAAACTGAATCACAGACAATGGAAAAATATGTAGCATAAGAAATCTTGGAGTAATATTCTAGGATGGTGAAAATATAAAGAAACATATGTAGTATGATTGCACATGCACTGTTCTACACCTTGGTCTTTGCTTTTTTTAATTTTATACTTTATGCTATACAATAATCCTATTCCAATATCTAAATATCTGACACAGCTATATAATACTTCATCGTGTGAATGTGTCAAAGTATATTTAACTACCTGTTGATGGATATCAGGGTAGTTTTAGATTTTGATAAATATTAAGACCTTCCATAAAGATGTTAATCTATGCGTTTCTGCAAGACCACCCTTAGTGCTGGGCACCCATCCTAAGCCACACTTTAGGAGCTCCTCTGGTCCTGTTCCAACCTGGGCCTTGTGAAGAATGGGAGAAAACCCTAGAATTAAGGGATGTCCACCCTGAATTTATGTACTTTACTCTAGATGATAATCTGAATGCCTGAGACTGGAGAATAGTGTGTCTGAATTGCCCTGACCCTGCTTCCAAGAGTGAAAGGCTATCTTCCCTGGATCTGGTCTTCTCAGGGTGGACTGCAAGTGCACACTCTAGATTTAAGGGGTGGCCAACCGGGGTTGTGAGCAGATGCGTGGGGATGGATGGAACTTGAGTGCACAGACTAAATTGTCCACACACATGCTGTGAGGCCCCTCCTGGTGAATGATTGCACTGGGACATGAACGGGGGCAGACTGAAAGCTGGAAACTTCCATTTGTATTCTTGTCTTGGGACCTGTAAATGTAAAAGCTCATCTGCTTGTACTAACTGGATCTAACAGGTTTTGTTTACTGAACCCTTGCCATCACTTAGTGTTATATTTTTCTTTTTTGATCTAAGAGCTTCAAAAATCATGTTTTATTTTTATTTAAATTTGCATTTATTTAATGGTTCATATTTTCACACACTGATTGGCACGTCAATTTTTTTCCAATATACTGACTGTTTTATTGTTTATTTTAACAATTGACATACAATAGGTTCCAGTTCAAGATGGTACCATATGAGAATCCTGATCTCCATTCCTCCCACAGACACACTGAATCTATAGCTATAAATGGAATGATTTCCTCTGGAAAAAAAAAAACCCAAAAGCTAGCTGAGCAACTCCTGTACATTGGGCAAACAAGAAAAAAAGAAGCCTATATCAAAGTGGGTAGGAGATACTGAAACACAACCCCCAGAATGGCAACTCATAATCAACAGGAAACTCACAAACCTGCGCTCCTCTCTGAGGAACAATTGTTTAAACCCACATCTGGCACACCAACTTTTTTTTAATGTTTTCTTTTTTTTATATTTTTTAAAATGTTTATTATTTATTTTTGAGAGAGCATGAGTGGGGGAGGGGCAGAGAGAGAGGGAGACACAGAATCCAAAGCAGACCTGAGGCTCTGAGCTGTTCAGCACACAGCCTGATGTACAGCTCGAACCCACTAACCTTGAGATCATGACCTGAGCCGAAGGCAGAAGCGTAACTGAATGAGCCACCCAGGTGCCCCCTGGAACCCCAACTTTTAAGACCTGCACCTGAGAGATGAGTCTCAGGTCATCTTGCTTTGGGAGCCTATAGGGCTGGCATCCATGAGTTCCATAAGGCTGTAATGAACTGAGAAATGGCTCCTAGAAGGCTCATACATATGGACTCACCTACCACAGAGCTCACCATAGAAGCAGCTGACTTGCAAAGTGCCCAGAATTTCTGAGAAAGAATCTTATTTAATCATTTGAAAAATATGGCCTAAGTGGCAGGCATCTTATTTACACTGAATACTCTCCTAGGAGTCTTCTGAAGTACTCTCCAAAGATGGGGGCCAACAGGTTCCATCTAGTAGTCTTCTTCTGCCTTCTTCCAGTTCACTGGTATCCCCTATAAAGGAGCTTGTACCCTCATCTGGCTCCCTGAATTTTTTCCACTACCACCCAAGGGACTACTCTAGGTCACCTGGCTCTGGTCGCCAATTCGAGTTATGCTTGCAGGCCTCACAGGACTGTAACAGAGAGAGCTTTTCACTAGCTACCATCTCCAGAGTACAACAGAGGCTAAGGAGGTCTTTCTGTGAAAGAGGCCTATTAAATTATCTTCAGAATGATAGCTTGAGGGACAGTCTTCTAAATTTTAAATTTTTTTTTAATTCTTAACTTTTTAATGTTTATTTATTTTTGAGACAGAGACAGAGTGGGGGAGGAGCAGAGAGAGGCAGACACAGAATCCAAACCAGGCTTCAGGCTCCAAGCCATCAGCACAGAGTCCAACATGGGACTCGGACTCACAGAACGTGAGATCATGACCTGAGCCAAAGTCAGACGTTCAACCACCCAGGTGCCCTATCAGTCTTATAATTATACATGATCTAAGAGCTGTCATTCTTTCCAGAGACCTTGAAGAGTGGGCAATATCTTCACACACCCCCTCTGCCATGCTCCAAAGTCCCAATATCTTCCGAAAGGGAAGTTATATACACATATTTGGTTCCCTGGTTTTGTAGCTACTGCAGAGAATACCCATTGACTGCCTGGCTCTGGTGGCCAATGGAGCTTATGTTCCTGGTCCCATGGGACTATAACAAATGGGGACACAGTACTTGACAGGCTACCACACCCAAGGAACACAGCACAGACAGCAGACTGAAACATACCCCCAGTCCTCCTGTGAAAGAAGTCTGTTTGGTTATCCTGGAGCTTTGGCCACAAGGGCAAGCTTCTAGTTTGACACACATTTAAGAGCCTACTGAGGTACTCTTTGGGGACAAAGGACAGTGGATGACCTCTTCACTCTCTCCCTTTGCCTCATTCCAGACTGCTGGTCACTCTCAGAGAGAAGCTTGTACACTCATATGCCCCCCACCCCCAATTTTTGCAGCTGCTGCCCAGGAAACACTTCAAGATCACCTAGTTCTGGTGGCCAACAGAGCTTACATTCATGGTCCCATCAGACTGTCTATACTTGCATTCTTTAAATGCTGCTGCCTAAGGGTTTGGTTTTCAGTCAGCCTGAATCTGGGTGGGTGCTGACTGAGATCCTCCTCTTTGGAACATTGAAAGGTCTTGGCATACCCTGAACTATTGGGGGCCACTGAAAATAAGGTAGGCTGCTCAGACAATCACAAAGGTCTGAGAGATAACCAAGAGCTAGAGCAAGGTTGAACAATAAGCTTAAACTTCTACACAAGGACACTCCTTCAAGACTGAAATCATACCAACCATCTCTTCAACCACAGTGGTATGAAACTAGAAATCAATTACAAGAATAAAACTGGAAATTTCACAAACGTGTGCAGGTTAAACAATATGCCATTAAACAAACAATGTGTCAGAGAAGAACTCAAAACAGAATCAAAAAATACCTTGGAACAAATGAGTATGAAAATACAACATACCAAACTTATGGGATTTGTGAAAACAGTACTATGAAGGAAGTTTATAGTGATAAGTGCCTATAACAAGAAACAGAAATATCTCAAATAAACAATCTAACTTTACACTTCAAAGAACTAGAGAAAGAAGAACAAAAAAAGCCCTAAGTTAGTAGAAGGAAGGAAATAACAAAAATCAGAATGGACATAACTAAAATAGAGACTAAAAAGAAAAGATCAAGGAAACTAAGAGGTAGTTTTCTGCAAATAAAGTTGACACCCTTTTAGCTAGACTCACCAAAAAAAGTAAGAGGACTCAGTATCAGAAATTAAAGTAGAGTTACAACTGATACCACAGAAATATAAAGAATCATAAGACACTATTATGGTTGCTTTTTGGCCTTTTGACTAAGGTCAAGTAAAGACACTTGAACAAATATACACTAACAAATTGGACAACCTTCAGAAAATGGATAAATTCCTAGAAACCTACAACCCACTAAGAATAAATCATAAAGAAATAGAAAATATGAACACACTGATTACCAGTGAAGCGATTGAATCAGTAATCTCAACAAACTAAAGTCTAAACCCAGATTCCTCACTGTTGAATTCTACCAAATATTTAAAGAAAAGTTGATACCAATTTTTCTCTTCCAAAGAAAAAGAAAAAAAAAGGAAATAAAAGAAGAAAACACTTCCAAATTCATGTATGGGGCCAGCATTACCCTATACCAAAACAATTCTCAAGGACATCCCCCCCCCCAAAAAAAAAATACAGACCAATATTTCTGATGGACATAGATGTAAAACTCTTCAATGAAATATTAGCAAACTGAAATCAGCAGCTCATCAAAAAGGATAACACACCATGATCAGGTAAGATTTATTCCAGGATACAAGGGTTGTTCAACATCCATAAATCAATCAACATGATACACCACAGTAAAAAAAAAAAAAAAAAGGAAAGATAAAAGTCATATGATCATCTTAATAAATGCATTAAAAGCATTTGACAAAATTCAACATCCATTATTAAAAAAAATTCTCAACAATTTGATTATAGAGGGAGCATACCTCAATAAAATAAAAGTCAGATATGACAAGCTCACAGCTAACATCATACTCAACGGTGAAAAGCTGAACACTCCTCTAAAATCATTAACAAGATAAGGATGCCCACTCTTGCCATTTTATCCAGCATATTATTGGAAGTCACTAGTAAGAAAGTATCCAAAATAATAATAAGAAGAAAACAATACCATTTACAATTAAATAAAAAAGAGTAAAATAGCTAGGAATAAATTTAACTAAGGAGGCAAAAGACCTGCACACTGAAAATTGTAAGACACCGATGAAAGAAATTGAAGAAGACACAAATAAGTGTAAAGATATTCTATGCTCATGAATTAGAACCATTAATATAACTAAAATGTCCACATAACCTGAAGTCATCTACAGATTCAGTGCAATCCCTAATACAATCCAAATGATGTTTTTCACAGAAATAAAACAAATAATCCTAAAATTTGTATGGAACCACAGAGGACAAAATAGCCAAAGCTATCTTGCGAAAAAAGGACAAAGGAGGCATCACACTTCCTAATTACAAACTGTATTACAAAGCAACAGTAACCAAACACTATTGTATTTCCATAAACTCAGACACATAGATCAGTGGAATAGAATAGAGAGACCAGATATAAACTACACACATATAGAGTCAATTAATTCATAATAAAGGAGGCAAGAATATACAATGAGGGCAGTCTCTTCAACAAATGGTGTTGGGAAAACTGGACAGCCCCATGAAAAAGAATGAAACTGGACCACTTTCTTACACCATACACAAAAATTAACTAAAAATGTATTTAAGATTTGAACATAAGACCTAAAACCATAATACTCCTAGAAGACAACACAGGCAGTAAGCCCCTTGACTTTGGTTGATGATATTTTTGACACCAAAAACAAAAACAACAAAAGCAAAAACAAACGAGACTACTTTAAACTTAAAAACTTCAAATTTAAAAGCTTCTGCACAGCAAAGGAAACCATCAACAAAATGAAAAGGCAGCCTACCAAATAGAAGAAAATATTTGCCAATCATGTATCTGATAAAGTTAATATCCAAAACATCTAAAGAACTCAAACCAAAGAAGCTAAAGACAAACCAATTAAAAAATGAGAAGATCTGAACTGACGTTTTTTTTCTTCTACCTATGATCTTACTTATATGTGGAGTCTATAACAAAACAAAAAACTCATAGATACAAAGAACAGATGTGGTTGCCGGTGGGGGGCAGGGGGGTGTGTGGAGGACAAGTGAAATGGGTGAAGGTGTCAAAAGGTACAAACATAAAATACCTAAGGAGATGTAATGCACAGCATGGTGACTATAGTTAATAATGCTGTATTTTATATTTGAAAGTTTATGAGTAAATCTTAAAAGTTCTTATCACAAGAAAAAATAAATTTGCAACTATGTGTGGCAATGAATGTTAGCTAGATTTATTATGGTGATCATTTCACTTTATATACAAATATTGAATCATTACGTTGTACACCTGAAACTAATAGGCTGTATGTCAATTATCTCTCAATTAAAAAAATCAAATTAAGTCATTAATCTGTTCTCCTATACAACTTATTTATTTTGAGAATATTATATAAATGTTTTATTTTTTATGTTGGACATAACTCAGTATTCATTATTTTTATTAAATACCATAGCCTTTTACCTTTCTATTGGCATGTTTCATTTACATGTATGTGATAATAAATAGATCTGATCTTTAGTCTACATACTATGTTTTATTGTCAGCTTTAATTATTCATTTTATTGTCACCCATCTCTTGGAAATGTCTGTATCTTCTTTTTTTTCTCCTTCTGGTAGTTGACACTACTTAAAACCTATTCTTAATTTTCAACTATGAATTTACCTTTATAACTTTAATATACTTAAAACTCAATTTTCTAAGTTATAAGGTTTAGAAAGTATCCATTGTTTCCACAGTATAAAACATTAGACACACTTCCACTTTCTTTAACAACTCTTCAGCTAGTTTATTACCTTAATATTTTCATCTTTGAGTTCCTATTCTGATTTATAAACATGATATGCCTACAAGGTAGGCATATTATTCTATATTTATATGAATTCCAAGTACACAGGCAGCTCTTGATATTATAGCTTCCTCATTTCATAGTGTTGCTATTTTACCTTTTCAGTTGTGTGATAGATGACAAAATCGGCCCCAGCACTTCTCAACTTCTCCCACAAGAGGGGAGTTGATGTCTTAAGCCCTTAGCACATGCTTTGACCAGTAGAATGCTGCACAGTGATGCCATGAGGCTCATAAGCCAAAACCTCAGGAGGCCTTGCAATTTCAGTTCTTATGGTACTTTTGTTTTGGGGATATTGTCCTCTCCACCTGCAGAAAAGTCTGGGGTAGTCATGTAGATGATGAAAGGCATGTCATCAGTTTACCTTTGTTGCCCTACCCAACAGCCTACCAACCATCAGACACTAGAATGAGGCCATGCTGGGTTATCCAACTGCAGGAGACATGCAGCTAAAAGCAGATACAGGAGAACCCAGAGAGATGGATCAAGTTGTCTAGATCAGAAAAACTGCTCAGCCTACTCATAGGATCATGAGCTAAATAAAGGGTTATGGATTTAAGCCACTAAATTTCAGGGTCATTTGTTTCATAGCAAAAACTAACTGATACAAGTTGGTTGGTGGAATTCATAACTAAGATTCTTCCCCCATAGTCTCTCATGGGTAGTATATTCTGAGTCCTTTCTTATTTAAGAATGGTTTCTTATTACCTTTATTCTTGCATAAAAAGCTACTTATTAAACTTTTGCATCAATTTTTTAACTTAAAATTCTGCAGACATGCTCCACCATCTCCTGACATTGCAAGAATCTGAGTGTAGCCTAATTTTTCCCACTTGAAGGTAATTTCTTTTTCCAATGGATGACTATAATACTCTATTCAATCTTGAATATTAATATTATACCATAGTACTCCTCAGGATTGATAATTCCACTTTTTCTTGCAACATGGTGTTCAGTTTACATTTGTAAACTCAGTTCTTTTATAGAAAGTTAATGCTTTTTTGTATTCATTTCAGTCGAAAACAAAGACAACAATTAGGCAAATATCAGATCTCTACTCTAGTCTCTATGGCTAATTGTTCTCACAGTTTTGTCTATGGAATTTCCTCAAACATATCCTTACTTCCACATTGTCTAGCAGTGAGACAATGAGCTGAAAAGATTTTACACATAATGTAATTTAATTTTATACAGTCTGAACTAATAAAGAGATATAGCTAAGGCATGCTAGCTGTGTCTCAATTTCTTCACCTATAGAACAGAGATAATAGTAGCAGTAACTAATGGAAGTCTTCCAAATATTCAATGAGCCTGTAAGAATAAGGCCCTCAGAAGAGTTCCTGGTATGTAGTAAGTCAATATTAGCTTTGATTAGCATTATAAATTATTGCTGGCTGTTTTTTCATCATGGATTCTACTTATTGCTTTTAATATGGCTCTCATTTTTGTAATGGCATTCTTGCTATCTTTAATTTCTTTCCTTAACCTACCTGCCTTACTTTTTAATTGCTCCTATTTTTCTATTCTCTTTAGACTCTTTTTCATTCTTTGGTATGGATTTTCTTTTTTTCTTTCCTCAGAGTCCCTGTTCTCTTATATTTCCATATACTTTTTAGAATAAAATTCTACTTTTCTAATGTAGACTAAATTATCCAATGGGCACTACTGTAACCCATTCCAATTTGGTGATCCGCTTGCTCTGAAGAGAGAAATTCCAAAACAGAAGGTAAGCAGCAACCAAGGAATTCAGAATTTATGTATTGCTCTAAAACTACAAACCTAGCTTTGGCTTCCCCTCCCTTCTCCGGCCCACGTCATCTCTATTGCACGTTTTTGTGTTAGAAGTATAGGTTTCATGAGGCAGTGTTCTCATTTTGGACCCGACGCTGCTGGTGCCTCATATCCCTCCACCTCTGATTTCAGCGGTGGCTCTAGCCGACAGTTCTGTGTGGGCTGTTTTACCTCATACCACCTGCACCAATCTGCAGTGAGAACTGTGTGTTGTACTGTTTTCAGTCTCAACTCCTTCCCAGGTGCTTCAGGAACCTGCTTATCGCTCCCAAGTGCTGCTAGGAAATTGGGGGGGGGGGGGGGGGGGGGGTAGTTAGGACCCCTGAGGCAACCTTCAAATAACAAGAGATAGGATCCTGTAGAAAATTGTTCTGCTTATGGTCCTTCAAGCAGGGAATTCTGAGAGCCATTCTGTACACTTCTCAGAGGTCCCAGTGGAATCTAATGTGCATTACTCACCATGGCAGCTTTGATGACCCATGTGCACACCAGCTTTCCCTCCATCCTCATCTGTCTCTCCAGCCTTGTCCCTCCTTCTTTTATCCTCAACTTTTGCTTCTGGAATCACTGTCTGAAGAGTCTCTGTACCAGAGTCTTTGTGTCAGGCTCTGCTCTGAAGAAACCCAAACTAAGACACACTTTTGTACAATCTCTCTTTAAGCCCTTTACCTCCTATTTCTCTGGAATATGGTATTTAACCCCAAGTAGTCCCTAAACTTTCTGGTAGCCTATTAATGGCCCAAGTTTTTGTGATTTAGATGAGAGTATTATTCCTTTGGCAAATGAGGATCAAATAAATTCAAATTTTCAGATAAAGAGGCATCCTGATCGAGATTTAGAGTTAGATATGATCTTGGCTCATGAAACAGGGGATTTTCTCCTCTTTCCTTTGTTGTTTTCATTCACCTAAGAGGATTTTGGTGAGCAGATTTAAGCAAATGGTAAAACCCTAAAGATAAGAAATCATTTTACCTGTTATCATAGAACTTCCAAAATAATGTGATTCTGGCCCTGTTTCCTCTGCAAAATAAAGAGACTGCTATTAAAACTAAATTCTCTTTGAGATTTATAATTCTGTGTTTGGTGCTAAACCATAGTGCCACAGTGTATCCTTTAGGAAAGGCAAAAGATATCTTCCTTTGTCCATAAAGTTCAGAACGCTTTAGTAATTCAAGCAGAAGTAGATGGTCTAAATTAGGTAAACATAGGAGAAGGAAATTTACCTATTGTTTCTCATTGTCTTGAACTCTATAATCAGGGAAAAGGTTGTATGAATAGCAATATCTACAATAGGAATAAACCACACTTAATTAGTTTCAAACTTCATTTTCATTTAAGTAGAATTATAAACAAATACAGCTAGCTGCAAATTTATCTACTTTCCTTTGAAAATGAATTACTGATATTTGCATACTGTTTAAAAAGTATAATAGGAAGAAATGCTACAATAACAATACAATAAATAATTTTGCAATATGCTTTGCTTTCCTAAGTCACTAAAATTCTGTTTTAAGTATTACCATCATGGGATGTTGAAATATTTAAAAATCTTAATTTAAAAAATAAATTATTCCACTTGGTTTACCCAATGAGAATTTACTTCTATAATGTTTAAATATATATAAGGCCATTATAATTCTAAATGACTCAGTGATATGACACCATCCATGGAACCTAGTTATTTTTTAAGTTTATTTATTTATTTTGAGAGAAGGGGGGGAGAGAGAGAGAGAATCCCAAGCAGCCTCCATGCTGTCAGCGCAGAGCCCAATGCAGGGCTCCATTTCACAAACCCTGAGATCATGACCTGAGCCAAAACCAACAGTCGGACATCAACCAACTGAACCACCCAGGTGCTCCCCTAGTTATTTAAAACTAGATGTAAAGCCGTATGTTTTCAAGCATTTAGTTGTACAGTGATGGCATTTTTTTAATGCCTTCTGTCTTCCACACACAGCTAGACAGCAGGAAGGTGAGAGGAGACCCTGACCACGTAGAACTGACGTCCAGAGAGATTACCATGTGAACAGGCAATCCTAACACAGAATGAGCACTGCCATGGTCAGAGAAAAAGAGCTATTGGAACACCCAGGACTGCTCTCTAACCCAGACTTACATGTTAAGAATGATTTCTCAAAAGAAATCCTTATCTAATTACCTAATAATTGAAATAAAGAGCTTTTCTATTACAAAGCTGCTTCCCAAAAAGAGATCAAAAGAAACTACCTGAAAAATCCCATGCAATTTAGAATTAGTTATTTTGCATTTTCACATCTTTAGATATATAGAGAGAATGTTTTCAATATAAATGTGTCTTTGAACAGATTTCTTCTGAAAGTGATTTATTGGCTATGACTAGTTCTCTGTAAGCATCCTAGAAGAACAAAGTTTTGATAGTTAAAATTATTCAGGAGAAAATAACCAAACACTTTCATTAAATACATTTTGATAAAGACAAACTACTGTTGCTAATCCTAATTAAAGCTCTCCACAATGGTCCAAAAAACAAAGAAGAGAAAATAATGATCTTAAAGAGAGACACTGTGATTGCTTTAATGCATTATTCTGGGCTTTTTAGAAGATAAATGTTATATGAAGATAAATATTGGGGGAAAAAAGCTTTATCCTACTTAACTATACTAATATTTAATATTTATTGAACATTAACAATATGTAGGAAATAGTTTAAAATTTCAAGTTAGTCATGGTCTCTGGCAAAAGATAGTTATTTTATTCCTAATTGCATTTGGGTCCCAGCCATAATTCTTATAACACCATGCATTCTCTGATACAGATCTAAATGTTAATTGTTATAGAATTGCTAAATCCTTCACAGATGACCTTAAACAAAGCAATTGTTAAGTGTTCGTGACCCCTAAACATTAAGCATAGTGACAGAAAAAATTATTAGTATAAAATTATTTAAATATATAGAAAATTTAATGTAATCTATTAAAAAAACTAACAGCAAGCTTAACTGTTACAAATTGATACGCAAATATCAATTTCATTTCTATATAGCAAGCAATTGAAATTTGAAAAAAATTTTTTAATGTTTATTTTTTTGAGAGAGAGAAGCACAAGTGGGGTAGAGACAGAGACACACAGAGAAACAGAGAAACAGAGACACAGAATCTGAAGCAGGTTTCAGGCTCTGAGCTGTCAGGAGCTCGAACTCACAAGCTTTAAGATCATGACCTGAGCCAAAGTTGGACACTTAACCAACTGACCCACCCAGGTGCCCCAAAAGTTGAAATTTTATTTTATTTTATTTTATTATTATTTTTTAATTTTTTTAACATTTATTTTTGAGACAGAGAGAGACAGAGCATGAACGGGGGAGGGGCAGAGAGAGAGGGAGACACAGAATCGGAAGCAGGCTCCAGGCTCTGAGCCATCAGCCCAGAGCCCGACGCGGGGCTCGAACACACGGACCACGAGATCGTGACCTGAGCTGAAGTCGGACGCTTAACCGACTGAGCCACCCAGGCGCCCCAAAAGTTGAAATTTTATTAAAAAATACCACTTACAATGATCACAAATATATTACATATTCAGGTAGATATCTGACAAAATACTGTAAGATCTAAACACTACAAAATATTGCTGAGAAAAATTTAAAAGACAAAATAGAGAAAAAAAAATAAGAGGAGGGATATACCATGTTCAAGAGTCAGAAGACTTAATATGGTTAATATGGTGATTCTCTCAAATTAATCTATAGATTTAACACCATCTCAGTCCAAATCCCAGTGGGGTTTTTGATAGAAACTGACTAATTTTAAAGTCTTCATGAAATAGCCCAAAGACCTTAGAAAATAACAAAGTTGAAGAACATCACTTGATTTCAAGCCTTCTTATAAATCTAGAATAATCAAGCAATGTGATATTGTTATAAAGATAAAAAAAATAACTCAAACAGAATGGAAAGTTCAGAAATATACCCACATATATATGGACAACTGACTTTCAATAAATTTGAAAGACAATTCATTATAACATAGTCTTTAAACAAACAGTGCTAGAAAAATTGGATGTCCATATACCAAAAATAGACTTCAATTTATACTTCACATTTTATAGCAAAATTAACGTAAAATAGGTCATGAATAAAAATGTGAAGGCAAGAACTATTTAAAAAAAATAGAAGAAAATATAGGAGAAAACTATTTGTGACCTTGGGATGAGCAAAGTTTTCCTAGATACAGCACCAGAAGTGTAATCCATAAAAGAAAAACTGATAAATTGGACTTCATTAAAATTAAAATGTGACCTCTTTGAAAGATACTGTTAAGAAAGTGAAAAGACAGATGTCAATGTGAGAAAACATTTGCAAATCATATATCTGATAAAGGAATTGTACCTAGATATACAAGATCTTTAAAATTGTACCCTTTTTTAAAATTAAAAAAAAAAATTTTAAACGTTTATTTATTTTTTGAGAGACAGAGCATGAGCAGGGGAGAGGCAGAGAGAGGGAGGGAGACACAGAATCTGAAGCAGGCTCCAGGCTCTGAGCTGTCAGCACAGAGCCCGATGCAGGGCTCCAACCCACGAGCTGTGAGATCATGACCTGATCTGAAGTCGGACGCTCAACTGACTGAGCCACCCAGGCGCCCCTAAAATTGTACACTTTAAACATGCACAGTCTATTGTGTGTCAGCTATACCTCAAGAAAACTGTCTTAACACTTACTGAAATATTTCTACTCCATTAGGTAAACTGCATTTTGTAATGTCACCTTCTGCTTTTCTAGTATGGACTGTTCCCATTATTTCTGGAATAAAATGGAAAGCAGCTCGCAAAATTCACTCTAAGCAGTTTTCAGGCAGTCTTCTGGAAACTGAGAAACCTTTGAAAACAGGAATGAAAATGTGTGTTGTCTTTTCATGAGTCCCTTTAGAGGATCACATACCCTCAAATGAACAAGTTATTGTAATAAGACCTGGTTTTTAACCAAGTTAAAACAGTTTACCTTAACTCAGTTTCTTTTCTCAATTTTACCCATCATTCCCTTAGATAGAAATAATTTCCACATATTCAGCCTTTCTTATCAATATTAGATTTTTTTTTTTAATGCTTATTTATTTTGAGAGAGAGAGATAGAGCACAAGCAGGGGAAGGGGAAGAGAGAGAGGGAGAGAGAGAATTACAAGCAGGCTCCATGCTGTCATCACAGAACCTGATGCAGGGCTTGAACTCCTGAACTGTGAGATCATGACCTGAGCCCAAATCAAGAGTCAGATGCTCAACTGACTGAGCCACCCAGGGGCCCCTCTTATCAATACTAGATTTTACTTTTTAAAAAAATATGTTTATGTCTGAGAGACAGAAAGAGACAGACTGCAAGTGGGAGAGGGGCAGGGAGAGAGGGCGACACGGAATCTGAAGCAGGCTCCTGGCGCTGAGCTGTCAGCACAAAGCCCAATGCAGGGCTCGAACCCATGAGCTGCAAGATCTTGACCTGCGTCGAAGGCAGATGCTTAACTGACTGAGTCACCCAGGCACGCCAATACTAGATTTTATTTATATTTTTTAATATTAATTTATTTTGGGGAGAGCGCAAGAAGGGGAGGGCCCGAGAGGGGGACAGAGGATCTGAAATGGGCTCTGCACTGACAGGCTGGCAGCAGTGAGCCTGATGTGGGGCCTAAACTCATGAACCACGAGATCATGACCGGAGCTGAAATTAGACACTCAACTAACTAAGCCACCCAGGTGCCCCCAAAACTAGATTTTAAAGAGCAGTTTTTCCTAGACTATTTGGGCAATGAGCAGAAAATTTCACTACTAAATGTATAAATGTCCCTTTTATCAATAAGGACATTATAAAACATCAAATAAAGACTATATACTTCTAATCCATCACCTCATCTAAACTCTTGCACCAGCAAATATGAAATAACATAATTGTGCGCTAAAAACTCTCCTTTAGAATACCATGAGAAATATTAATGTATCCACTGAGCATCAGGGAATTACAGAACAAACATAAATGCATTTAAATCATGGATACATTCGTAAATCTAATAAACCAAGCAAGAAATCATGCAACAAGATTGAGAGTCAAATTGGCCTTAAGTATCCATTGGTAGAAATATTTATAGAAAGATAAAGTTCCAATGTGGATATAAGGTATGGTGACTTGAGGACAAATACTTATTAAACCTATTCTTAGATATAACTTGATGGGAATGCAAAGTGATGCAGCCACTGTGGAAAACAGTATGGAGGCTCCTTAAAAATTAAAAAAATGAAACTATCCTACAATCCAGTAATCTCATTACTAAGTATCTACCAAACAAAATACAAAAACACTAATTCAATTGGATACATGCTCTCTTAATGTTTACAGCAGCATTATTGACAATAGCCAAACTATGAAAGCAGGCCAAGTGTCCATCAACTGATGAATAAAGATGTAGTATATAAATTTAATGAAATATTATTCATCATGAAAAAGAATGAAATTTCCCTTTTGCAACAACATGGATGAAGCTATAGAGTATAATGCTAGTGGAGTAAGTCAGTCAGAGAAAGACAAATGTCGTATGATTTCACTCATGTGGAATTTAAGAAACAAAACAAATGAGCAAAGGTGTGGAGTGCCTGGGGTGGCTCAGTTGGTTAGCCTTCTGACTCTTGATTTCAACTCAGGTCATGATCCCAGGATCATAAGATCAAGCCCCACGTCTGGCTCTGTGCTAACAGCACTGAGCCTGCTTGGGATTTTCTCTCTCTTTTCTTTCTCTGCCCCTCCCCCTGCTCGCTCTCTCTCTCCCTCTCAAAAATAAACATTTTTAAAAAGGAGTGAAGAGGAAAAAAAGAGAGAGACCAACTAAGAAACAGACTCCTAACTATAGTGAATTGATAGTTACCAAAGGGGAGGTGAGTGGGAGGGTGGGTGAATAGGTAATAGGGATTAAGGAGCACATCTGTCATAATGAGCACTGGGTAAGTTATGGAATTGTTGAATCATTGTATCGTGCATCTCAAACTGATATAACACTGTATATTAACTATACTGAAATTAAAATTAAAAAAGTAATTGAAAAAAAAAACCTATTCTTAAATATAGGGAGAGAGCATGTGCTTTTGTACAAGATGAAGGTCACTGAGTCATTTTACATGCCAAACATGACACTTAAACTCAATGCATTTACCCAACATGACTTGCAATACATTTGCAGTATCAGTATTATCACCCAGCTTCTATACACAGAAATGAGAGTCAGAAAAAAGGATCAGGAAAGGGAAGTTTGAGGAGTTTGATTATCTGAATGTAATTTAACTTCAATTTAAAATAAAAATACCAATAGGATCTATGCCTCAAATCAGGAAACATACATGAAAATAGACTTGTGCTTTTAATTTTTCAAAGCATATAAGGTTTTATTTTCCTGCAATTTTGGGATCCTATAGGACCATTCTTTATGAAATGTATCAAGACATTGTCTAATCTATTTAAAGTGTCAAGCATTCAGCACCAGGCCAGAGGGTTAATGTCATCTCAAGAAAAGCCATAATAACTCAAGTACAATTTTTATGTGATACACTCAAAGAAATTACTATAATGAATGAGACATCACCATAAGTACTAGGGGGCATTTTCAAATGAATAATGGCTTAACATGAGCACATAATTAAATCCCAGGCCAAGTGAGTAAAAAAATAATTTAACAGCATTGTTAATATATAGTTAGTTGATTTGTTCATTCCATTTAATTTATCATAGTCCACATTGTAAAAGTAAATAAATAAGTCTAATGCAATGTCAGCCTTAAGATAAGCATAGCTTCAGGGTGTCTAAGTGGCTCAGTCAGTTGGTTAAACATCTGACTCTTGATTTCTACTCTGGTTGTGATCTCAAAGCCCTAGGTCAGGCTCCCTGCTGGGCATGGAGCCTGCTTGGGATTCTGTCTCTCCCTCTCCCTCTGCCCCTCCCCTGCTGGAAATCGCACACTCTCCCCGCCTCTCCTCTCCAAAAAACAGCCACTCTGATCACCTTCAGCTCTCATCTTTTTCCAGGGAGACAATGACCCTAAGACATTTAAATTATCCTGTTGGTTAACACAAAAGCAAGCTACTTTGCATGAAAAAGGCATTGAACTAAAAAGCACAGTTTTAGATATAAGCACAGACAAGTCTGAGTTTTGTGAACCTGTTTTTCTTTATGTAAAATGAGAATGATCATGGAGAGGAGGTAAAAATATAAAATCTAAAATTCTGCATTCATATGGTGCTCAGGAAATACCAACCAAGAGAACTGAAATGAGGGGAAAAGGACTTATAAAAAAGATATTGTGGAAATCAAAACTTCAAAATTACAAAAAATCTTACAATATTTTCTCTATACACCATTTCGAGCTCTTGTTCCAAATTACCTACCTAATAAAATGTATTAGATTATAAATTATTAGGATCTAAAGGACTGCTAATGATATTTTTAAATCAAGATCTGATTCTTCAAGTTTCTGTCTTAACTCTTCCATAATATTTCTACTGTGTACAGAAGGACTAAATGTCTTTGGCCAAAGTCCTTACCACATTTGTAGCCTTCCTCTTCTAGCTGTGTTTCTCCCTTTCCCCAGCCCTCCTGACTCAACTCTTTGGGAACACTCTGTTACTGTTCCCCAAGGAAACCATACATTTTCCTGATTTCTTCTCTTCCTCATTACACAAGTTCTTATCTTTCCACGCACTTGTAATGTTGCCTCCGTTGTAAAGGCTTCCCGGATCCTTGCCTAGAAAGTTGGTTGTTCCCTCTTTGTTTATGGTATAGTGAAAAGAACAGAGAATCCAGAGTCCAGCATTAATTGCAAACTTCCAGCTTCCAGCACTGATCATCTGATTCTGAGTAATCTGCCAAATCCCTCTCATCTTGGTTTCAACTCCTTAAGTACTTTAGTTCAGTAATTGCCTTATCATGTAACATGAGGGCCACATTCCCAAATGTACATAAATCATGTATACCAGAACCAAGCACATACTAGATTCTTAAAGAACGATAGCTATTAGTAGTAGTATTCCATACTGCTCTGAGAGTGCACTATTATTTAACTTACGTCTATCCCCCATACTAGACCATCACACAAAGACATCATATTTCATCCTCTTTGAATTCTTAACAGGTAGCATAGCTCCTAGCAGAGAGTGAGCACTTACTGAAGAATGCATGCATGGAAAGATGGATGAATATAAATCATAGAGCACAACACTTTATTTTATAGTTGAAGAAATTGAGGCCTAAACTATTTAGATGACTTGCGGCAAGCCACAGTTGTGGCTAAGGAAAGAAAGGAAGTGATAGCACAAAGGTAACGACGATTGAGTAATCAGGATCTTTCCTACTTGGGAACTGCATTTCTTCCAGTCAATGCTGTTTGGATGAGGTTGCACATTAGGTAGTCCTACTTTCCTCCAGCATCCACAAGTCATGTGACCCAAGCTGACAAATCAGAGTATTTCACTTCACCTCTGGGTTACTATGATTGGTTCAGGGGTGCAACTGCAGCTCAGGCAAGGCTATGAGAGTTCTTTAAAAGTCACTATTCTCTAGATTTATGCTGTTCTCAAACCAAACTGAGCTAAAAGAGAGTAGACAAAGACAGGGGACGAAAATTAATGTTGACATCATCTGAAACTGTGTCAGGCTGTAGTTGAAGCTCATTGTACTTCCACTGTCTCCTCTGTACGAGTTGAGTTTCTAGCATTTGCAACGGTAAGGATCTCAATACAATTTGTTTCCTAATTTCTAGACCCCTGTTTTTCCTTTACACTCTGATGTCTGCTAAACAACTACTGCATGATGTAAAGTGCTGGAAAACAAGCAGCAGTGTGCTAAGCCAGTTGTTTCGTTTCTAACGCCAAGTCCAATGCATTGAACGCCCGTATCCACCAGTTAATAGACTGCCCCAAACGTGATTAAGATGATACTGCTAAAACTTGATATTCACAAGTATTACCCCTTACCATTTATCGATATCACTTTTAATTAATAAATTGTAAGATTTGCCCGTTAGTTTTACTTCATGGACAATGCTTACACAAAGCATTTAACCCTCAGCTAGCAACAACTTTGTCATATTTAAAAACACGGGTCTTTGATACAGTGCTGTCAACACAGTCCTCTCTCTATCACTTGCCTTTGTAGAAACATTTCATTAACACAAAGCAAGTTTCAAATGAGAAATATAAACTGGGTTTTCCATGTGCAGAATACATTAAACTAGTGTATTTTTTTGAAGAAATTTTTAAAAGCCAAAATCTAAAACGGTTTTATAAACCTTTCGTACATAGATCCATTTTTTTCTTCAAACATATTTATCAGGAGTGACAGAAATAAATACAGCAATTTTAAATCTTTGACCTAAACATAGTTTAAACCCCACTGATTGACAGAGCAGGCTGGAATGTAATAAATGTCCTTTATAAACAAGGGTAAGGTAGGTGCATGCACTGGGCTATTATGGTTGAAATTTAAAACAAACTATCACTAAGTCACTTATAGTCTACTATTTTATTGTTACACTAATCTTTTAATCATTTTGTTAAACTATCTTCACAATTTAATAGAAATGTTCTTTCAAGTGAAAAAATAATAGAATCCAATGTGTTAAAATAACATATCAAAGATCAGAACACTTAGAGGCTAATTTCCCCAGAAGAACTTTCCAAAGTTTCATCTTCATCAATTATCCTTTCAAAATGGGGTTAAGATTTGAAAAATTTTAATAAAGTATTTATCGTGATAAATATTTGAAAAATATTATGTAACACCAGGTTAAACTAATTATTTATCTTTATAAAACAACCTTGTTCTAAATATCCTGTACTAGAGAAAATACTTTTACTTCCTCACAGTCATTATTCTTGAGTAATTTTAACTGAGAAACAGACACTCATGTTCTTTTTAAATAGCTTCGCCTTTCTTAATTTACTCTAAAAAATGTATGGTTGGAATTTTTAAATCATTAAAATATAATCATAAAATAGATATCAAAGTGTTTAAAGCATTAATTCGTCTATTTCTTCCCCAAAGTCCTCTTTGATCCCATCACCTTTATTCAGCATTTAGTATGTTAGGATGGACTTGTCAGAACAAAATCAAAAACCAAATGAGTCAAATTATCAGCTTTTAATTTAGTATCCCCAAATCCAGGTATGAAACAAATAAAACAAGAAGAATACTTGCTATATAGGTTGTTCCCATTCAAGGGGATATGCAAATTTCCTGTAAAGTGTTGGGAAGGAAAGCCATAGAGTTGGAATGTTAAAGAGAATTTCTAAAAAAGGAAATATATATCCTGATCCTCTCTTGGGTCAAACAACTGGTGTGGGGGTTGGAGAAATGGAGAGGCAAAAATGATAAAATAATCTCAAATAAATATGGAATTTTGAGAGCAAAGAGGACAATTTCTATTTTCCCTAATAAGGCTCCAACTTCAGGAGTTTTTCCAGCCTTATAGAAAAGCCCTCTGGCCAGAGGCTAAAGAACAATGAATTAGAAATGCCTGCAGAAAGATTCTAGGTACGTCATCCTGAGGTCAGCTTCAGAGACCCCAAGGGCTCAGCTCAGAAAGGCAAGTGGTGTGGACAGAGGGATACAGCAACAGATACCAGCATGGACCAGAGAACAGATAGAACTGAGAATATGCAACAAAGGCTTAGTGTGGAAGGCCAGAATAGATGATGATGCAGCAATGGGTATCTGACTGGGATGATTGCAACTGAGTACCTGGTATTATTTCCTGACTTCTCTCCCCTCCAGGACCTTGACATTATGTGGTCTTATTAGAACTCTTACACAACCTTAAAGGAAAAAGGATATTTTAGTTAGCTATTGCTGTGTAGCAAATTACCACAAACTTAGGAGACTTAAAATAATACCTATTAGTTATAGTTCTGAGGGTCAAAAGTCTAGAGTGGCCACACTGAGTGGTCTGCTCAGGGTAACACAAGGCTGAAATTAAGGTGTCTGCCAGGCTGAGTTCTCATCTAGAGGCTCAGGAAAAATCTGCTTCTTAACTCATTAAGATTGTTGACAGAATCAGTTCTTTGTGTCTATGGGACTAAGGTCCTTGTTCCTGGCCAGCTATCCAGCCAAGGGCTGTTCTCAGCTTCTAGAAGCCAAACAGGGCACTCTGAGCTCCTAGAGACTGCCTGCATTCCTTTCCATGAGGCTCCTTCTGTCTTCGATGCAATCCATCTTGCCCACATCAAATCCTTCTCAAGCTTCCAACCTGTGACTTTTCGGTCTCCGATCTCTAATCCCACATCTAAAGGGTCCATGCCATTAGGCCAGATTCACCGGATAATCTCCCTTTTTTAAAGTCAACTAATTTGGGACCTTAATTATATCTTCAAAATTCATTCACAGCAGTACCTAGATTCATGCTTGATTAAGTGAAACCATATGAACTCCAGAGGGCAGGAATTATGGGGTAGAATTCTGCCTACCACAGAGGAGAGGAGATAATTAGCCTAGGATCTCTAGAACTGATTTAGAAAACCCCGAGAGTATCTATGTGGAATGAAGATGATGGAACACAGGTCAGGATAAAAATTAATCGATATTGAAATTTTTCTTTAAAAAAATGGTTTTATATTACACATGCCAGAGTTTGTAACCCATGGAATCTGTACCTATTCAAATAGAGAAGAGTATCACTAGCAAATAGTACTTAAGGTCATGTGTAAACTTAGCATCATGACAGAAAATGATGAGACAAAACTCCTTTAAAATTTTATGCACATCCTCATGTTAGCAGAGCAAACATAGGTACTTGAAATTATAATATTTGATCATCAGTCTTCCAGCCTTTCCTATCTTTAGCTAATTCTATTCCCTGACCCATTCTGGCATTATTTACATCTTAAAATTTCTTTCACCTAAATCTGCAGCTATCCAATTATATCTATTTTCTTTAGATCATGCCCAAGACTATTGAGTAACAGGCTGGGACATCAAGAAATGTCCAAGTACATAAATCAGAGTTAGAACAGGGTTAGGAGGTGCCATAGGTGGCTCAGTCAGTTAAATATCCAACTTCAGCTCAGGTCATCATCTCACAGTTGGTGGGTTTGAGCCCTGCATCAGGCTCTGGGCTGACAGGTCAGAGTCTGGAGCCTGCTTCAGAATCTGTGTCTCCCTCTCTCTCTCCCCTTCCCCCACTCATATTCTTATTCTCATTCTTTCTCTCTCTCTTTCTCTCTGTCTCTCTGTCTCTTTCTCATGAATATTTTAAAAAAAATAATAGGGTTAAAGTATTATTTTTATCTCCCTAACCAACTTTTTACCACCTGGGTGATTAAACCCAGGTGAGACCCAGGTCTCAGGGTTAGAAGTACACCTAGAGAACATTCAAAGCAGCAGCAGGGTCCTTAACATTCTTCAAAAGCTAAGGAGGGATAAGAAAGACTACAAGTTGCTTTGAAGAGTACTCTTGAATTCCACTTCCTGTAAGAGTACTCTGATCCTTATAGACCAAAAGGGTTTCATGGTGAAATTGCTACTTGAAAGAACCCTCTATTTTGACAGATAGCTGAAAGTCACGGTTTTCTGAGAATTACAGTCCCCACCCCCTGCCCTGTGAAAATAAAGCAGAAAGACATTGAAGACCGCTATACTGACACTACTTTCCTCCAAAACACAAATACACAGTTAATTTGCACTAGAGTAGGACTTTAAACATTAAAGTGTTAGTTACAAATATAATCTGTCTGGTATAGGGCTATTGCTTTTATCTTACAAACCAGAGAGTAAATCAGATTTTCAGTCAGGGCTTTACTTGGCTATAGTTATGCTCAACTATTATTGGTAATTACTTTGGCTCTATCCATAGTGCCAAGAGCTCTTCCCATGAACCAGAATAAATAACTAGTCTCCTTTAGGAATAAAAGAGGGACTGAATAAATTGAAGACACTCTTCAATCAGCATCAGGAGCACCAAGCAGCTTCTAAATTTATTCCATTCACACTTGGTTTTTAAAGAAGACTGAGCTATTTATTTCTGTCCTATGGGCAAACTCAGAAGTATAATGGACAAAATGTCAGAGAAAATGAAGAAAAATGATGGTATTCCCCAACAGAATAAATACATCTTTGCAAAAATCAAGTTACCAGAGTTTCTCTAAGCCCCAAGTGATCAGCCGCTGTGAGACATAAAACTGAGCTGAAAGCACTGGGCAAAGGACTTGAGTAAATGAGGACTTATATTTGTAATGAAGTAGCATTGGTAACGACTGATCATCTTTCAAGAGCTGAGGCTCTAGTTCTCAAATCCCTAGATGCTACCTCAATTTTCCTAAAGGTATTTGTATCTTTGGAGCACATTCCCCTCAGGGATCTCAGAGACTCATTGGTAGTGCATGTTTTGAGCTCTAATCTAGGGAGACAAACAGCCTTGTCCATATGCATATGGAGGAACATTTGGGATTTCTGAACCACTACTTCGACATCTGCCAGAAAATGGGGTATTAGAAGATGCTGCCTCACATTTAATAATTCAAGCGCAGCCAGTTTTTTTTTAATGTTTTACATTAATCACTTAACAATGGATGAATATTGACTGTCCTGAGTAATATTTACCAGATCCTGCCAAATAGACCTCTTTGTTGTCCCCAAATTTATCTTAGACATTCCCTGCTCAAGGTCTCTGCTCACCATTTCTCCATAAAACCTGTAATTGTCCTCCCAATGCAGCTGAAAATCTGCTTTCAATGAAGCTTTCCCTTAAAATCTAAGACCGAACGATTCCCCTCTTTTCTCTAATTCTAATAGCAGTTTTTATCTGCACTATTCAGATTGATGAGTTCCCGATTTCCCCATGAAGACTTTCTTGTTAAGTCCCTGCAATAGGTTGAATAATGGACACTCAAAGATGTCAAGTCCTAATCCCTGGAACTTGTAAATATTATGTTATTTAGATAAAGGGTCTTTGCAGAAGTAGTGAAGTAAAGAATTTTGAGATGAGATCGCCCTGGATTATCCAGGAGGGCTCTAAATGCCTTCACAAGTGTCTATAAAAGAGAAGCAAAGAGAGATAGCACATTCAGAAAAGAAGGCAATGTGAAGACAGAGACAGAGATTGAAGAGATAGGGCTAGAAACCAAGGAATACCAACAGCTATCAGACACTAGAAGAGGCAAGGAATCAGTTCTTCTCTAGATTCAGTGGAGGGATCACATCCCTGCTGACCATGATTTCAGACTTCTGACTCCAAGAATTATGAGAAAATCTATTTCTGTTGCTTTAAGTCACTAGTTTTGACTAGTTACAGCAACCAGAGGAAATTAATATAGTCCACCAAATAATTCTGATAATTGATCATTGCTCCTCACAGAGGGAGTATAATGCTGCATATAGCTGACCTTTGCCCTTTTTAGTCAACACTTGGGCTTTTGTAACTCCATATTTACATCTGGCTGGACAGGTTAAAATTTTGTATCCCCCCAATTTTAAGAAAAATGTAGGGGCGCCTGGGTGGCTCAGTCAGTTGGGCGTCCGACTTCGGCTCAGGTCACGATCTCGTGGTCCGTGAGTTCGAGCCCCGCGTCGGGCTCTGGGCTGATGGCTCAGAGCCTGGAGCCTGCTTCTGATTCTGTGTCTCCCTCTCTCTCTGCCCCTCCCCCGTTCATGCTCTGTCTCTCTCTGTCTTAAAAATAAATAAAACGTTAAAAAAAATTTTTTTTAATAAAAATTAAAAAAAAAAGAAAAATATAATCCTCTCTTTGCAAGGTTATTCTGATTCTGTTATTCCCCAGTAAAATAGTGGTTTAGTTCATGAATTTTTGAAATAAGACACATGAGTTCCAATCTCAGCCCTGACACTTTCTAGCTTTTTTAGATTAGGCAATTCATTTAACCTCTTTAGGCTTCCATTTTCTTATTTATGAAAATTTGATACCTTATAGGATTTCTGAGTGGATGAAATAATTCATATAAAGCACAGTGAGTGGCACATTATAAATGATTAGTAAATGGAAGGTATTTTCATTTTGTGTTTCCTATAGTTTATTCTTCAACCAATATTTACCAAAGGCCCCTTATGAGCTAGGCTGTCTACTAGAATCTAAGATTACAAATCTAAAGAAAGAGATTCCCTCAAAGAATTAAAAGTAGAATTATCATATGACCCAGCAATTAAACCTCTGAAAATATACCCAAAGGAAATAAAAACACTAACTTGAAAAAGTGATCTGCACCACCATTTTCATTGCTGTATTACTGACAATAGCCAAGACAAGTGTGCATTGACTGATGGATGGATGAATTAGTAGTGATATGTGTGAGTGTGTATACACACACAATGGATTATTATTTAGCTATTAAAAACAAGGAAATCCTATAATTTGTGGCAATATAGGTGGATCTTGAGGACATTATGCCAAGTGAAATAAGTCAGAGGAAGACAAATGTTGTATGATCTCCCTTATATGTGGAATCTAAACAAAAACAAAAGCAAAAAAGCAGAAAAAGAGATCAGATTTGGGGTTACCAGGGGTAATTTTATCCTCTAAACATAACCTAAGTGTAATTCTAAATGTCTACCTGTTTAGTTCTCCCAGAGGCCGTGTTGCTCATAGACTAGCTACTTCCCCTGATTAGTTCCTAATCTTCCTCGGACACTATGTACACCATGAGGCAGAGGCAAGGCTGAGAAGGTTGAACTGGTTCTGACAATTGTGTTGAGCATTCACACGACATTGATTTATGTGATCTTAAAATGGCCACCGAACACTCTATTTGATCCTTTCTAAAAAGTTTTTCATCAAAATAATAAATTACTGAGCTTTCCTGTAGATATTTACAAATAATGTGTGTCACTCTATCTGAGAAAAGGGAAAGTATCCAGGGAGAGAAGTAAAGCTAAAATACACAACAGTCCAGGATCACCAAATTTCTTCATAGTTCATTTCATGCCATAGTCCCAGAATGGAGAAAAGTCCTATAGTGGCAACCTTGCATTCTTCAATTTGGCGACCTACTGCTGAACAGGATCATAATTCTGCAGGAGCTCAGCCATGGTTGAGGATTGGGCTGAGGACTGGGTTACAAAGGTTAATTAAAGAACCCAAAGGATTCAGAAGACAATTAGAATTCAGCACAAAGCATCAGCACTACCTTGGGCTTTATGAGGTATTTTCTCCAGCAAGGCTTTGCTAAATGGGGAGCTATTTTTATGTCACTATAAATTACATTTAATTGTAGGCTTTGTTGCATAATTTACCGCATCTTTGTCTTCTTAGAATTTCTAACTTAGCCTTACTTTTGAGAACATGTTTTTCTTTGTACTTTTTCCTTACACTAGCTGTGTATGTCCATTCCTTTCCCAGTGCAGTCCCAGATTGTCGAAGTACTGGAGGTTTTGTTTTTTGGTCCAGAGTTCTAGGGTCCTCACTGAAAGTCAGCTTCAACATACACTTGCCTTGCTTCCAAACCAAGGTTTGTTCATGGGATAGTCAGTATATTCTGCATTAGGGAAACCCACAGTCTTTTAGAATGAGTTTTAATTTTTGAAAACCTGCTATTATCTTTTAAAATACTCTCTGGTCTTCACTACAGCTCCCTTTTGTGCAAGAGAGAGTAAGTATAAGGCAGGCTTATCCTGAACTCCTTCAATAGAGTTAATTATTAAAAGTGCTAGAAGAAAGGCTCCTCGGTGGCTCAGTTGGTTAAGCGTCTGACTTCAGCTCAGGTCATGATCTCATGGTTCATGAGTTTGAGCCCCACATCGGCATCTGTGCTGACAGCTCAGAACCTGGAGCCTGCTTCAGATTCTGTGTCTCCTTCTCTCTCTTCCCCTCCCCTGCTCACGCTCTGTCTCTCTCAAAAATAAACATTTAAAAAAGTCTTAAAAAGTGCTACAATAAACTCATGAGAGCAACTTCATGTCAACAGTTTTATGGCATGAATCAAAGCTACAGTATCAATGTTAGCACCAGAAGACATTAAATCTTACCAAAACACCATACAAATAAAAATTTATATTTGGTGTTAAATAGGTAATATCATTAAGTATGTTTTAAGGTGTTCTTAATAACCTGAATAAGATAAAAATAATATAGCTCAAAAAGAAATACAAACATGCTAAACACATTTAAGTTACACATTGAAGTTATCACTATATGATAACTTATCTATATGATAGCTTAACTTATGTGGCCTCAATTAGGCCATAGACCTCTTAACCATGTTATATTTAGCATCAGGGTTAGCAGGGGACCAAAATGCCAGTTTCATCCTTTTTTGTATCTTTTGGCCTATAGGGAAAATACAGTTCATATTAGAAATTTCAGCAAAGGGATAAACTAAAATGTTTTCATTCCATTAAAGGACATTAGGGCACTCTAAAAAGCAGAACATATAAATCAACAAAAAAAGGGACTGATACCAAAATAGAGTCAAGGGCAAACTTTTTGTGTTGAAATATTTGGACTTACAGAAAGTTACAAAAATAGTACAAGGACTTGTCATACACCTTATCAAAGCCCTCAAATGTTAATATTTCAACTCATTTACTTCTCTCCCTACTTCCCTACCCCCTTCTGTCTCTCTGTATGTGTTTACACACTTTTACTTTTTCTGAACCATTGGAAAATACATTGAAGATACAATGTGTCTTACCCTTGAATGATTCAGTATTTTTATTAAAATAAAAAGGGTATTATTAAAAAAAAATAAGGGTATTGATTGATATAATCATAGTTGCAATTACCAAGCAGGAAATGAACTACAATCTAATCTAGAAACTGTACTCAAATTTTGCCACTATCTCACTTAGGTCCCTTATAGCAAAACAAACTTTTTTTCCCTGATTCAGGATCTAATTCAGCATCAAATGTTCCATTTAGTTGTTGTATTTCTTTAGGCCAAGTCTAGCAGCTTCCTCAGTCTTTGTAAGACTTTCAGGACCTTGACATTTTTCAAGAGTATAGGTCAGTTATTTTGTATGCTATCTCAGTTTGAATTTCCATGATGTTCCTTCATGATTAGATGCAGTTTATGCCTTTGGGGAAGGATTATCACCAAGTGTGTGTTTTCTTCTCAGTATATCCTATCAGGAGATACATGAATAAATATATTTATCTTATTGCTGGTAATGTTAACTTCAAGTATTTGGTTAAGATAGAGTCATCAGATTTCTCCACTTTATTCATTTTTCCTTTGTAATTATAGTACCTTGTAGAAGATATGTTTTTATTTATTTATTTTGACAGAGAGAGAGAGAGAGAGAGAGCAAGCAAGTGAGCACAAGCCAAGGAGGAACAGAGACAGAGGGAGAAAGAGAATCCAAAGCAGGTGGGTCTCAAACCCATGAACCGCTAGATTATGACCCGAGCTGAAATCAAGTGTCAGTCGCTTAACAGACTGAGCCACCCATCCACTCCCCCTTGTAGAAGGTATTTTGAGGCTATATAATCATCCTATTTCTTGTCACACATTCACCTGTTAGTTTTATAATCCACTAATGATTCTGCCTAAAACAGTCATTACCAGCAATTGCCCAAAGGTGATTTTTCTTATTCCTTTATTGTTGCTGGGTCAGAAAGTAAAATGTGCTTTAAAAAATAGCAGCAAGGGGCGCCTGGGTGGCTCAGTCGGTTAAGCGTCCGACTTCAGCTCAGGTCACGATCTCGCGGTCTGTGGGTTCGGGCCCCGCATCAGGCTCTGGGCTGATGGCTCAGAGCCTGGAGCCTGCTTCCGATTCTGTGTCTCCCTCTCTCTCTGCCCCTCCCCCATTCATTCTCTGTCTCTCTCTGTCTCAAAAATAAATAAACGTTAAAAAAAAAATTAAAAAAAAAATAGCAGCAAATATTTGGGGCGCCTGGGTGGCTCAGTTGGTTAAGTGTTTGAGTTAACCTGAGTTGGGCTCAGGTCATGATCTCACGGTTTGTGGGTTTGAGCCCCACATCAGGATCTGTGATGACAATTCAGAGCCTGGAGCCTCCTTTGGATTCTGTGTCTCCCTCACTCTCTGCCCCTTCCCTGCTCACACTCTCTCTCTTTCAAAAGTAAACAAACATTAAAAAAACATTATTTTAATTTAAAAAATAGTGGAAAATATCAATAAACATAAGAGCTTGCTTCAAAGGGCTCTTCCTGATCTGGGCTAATTTAATGATAGCAAATGATTATAACCTGTAGGAAAAAGATAAGACTCCATAGATGATAGCCTTATATAGACAGTTAAATAAAAACTCTTAGAGTAGAAGGCAAGGCACTCTCCAGATACTTTAGAATGAAGGATAAAAATCTTAAATGAATACAATGAAAGAAAACCTCACCTATAATAAAGAAATACAAATTGAAGTAATGACATGCTACCCCATCCATTTATGTCAAGAAGGTTTCAACAATTAATGAAATTGGTAGTATCAACTGCTGATAAGAGAGTGGAAAACATGAGGTCTCAGATACAGTACTGATTTGGGCGTGTACATTGGTAAAACCTTTCTGGATAGGAGTTCACAGTATGCATCAATACTTAAATGAATGGAACACCCTGACCCAGCAATTCCACTTGAAATCATGGAACAACTGAGTAAGTAAAATGTGTCTATAATCAATCTGATTATCTGTCAATAGAATTAGAGTGTTACATAGCTGAAAACGGGATGATTTAGCTCTACTGATTTGGAAAGATTTAACATACTGCTATGTGAAAAATTCAGATTTAAAAATACACGTGTGATTATTCCATTGTTTTCATGCATATATATGTACACTTGTATGCATATATTCATAAATACACACGTAGTATCCTAGTCTGATCGTCTGTTAAAGGGAGATAACATGGGAACTACTTCACAGATCACAGAGCTTATAAGAGGATAAATGATTATTTTAATCTGAGCATAGTGTCTGACACATGAGCTCAGTAAAAGTTAACTATTATTGTAACTATATTGACTATTATTGTTCCTTGAACAATTTATTACGGTTCTTATTTTCCTAAACTAGAACACAGTTTTGGGAACCATATTGTAATTTGTCTCCTTCTGTTAATCACGAACCCCAATTAGGCAACTTATACCAGATGTAAAATTGACCTTTAAAATCTTTGATGAACCAACTGAAAGACAGAAAGTGAATTCTCACCCTTGCTTTGAAGAACATTATCAATATGGACCATTTTATCCTTTCTAAGGAATAAATAGGACAGAAATAAAACGGAATAGCACAGAGATACAGAAAAGAGTAATTTAAAAGTTGCTTAATGAACACCTTTGTCATCTGGTCCAAGAACTACTAATATTTAATATTTCCATATACAAAATTTTCCAAAAATAACTACTTATGGATATTTTTATTAATAAAACATACCCTTAAAAGCTGTATCAAAATACACTAATTATACTATTACTATTCCTTTATTTTACTTGTTTTAACATTGTGATTGCCATAAATCAACTGCAATCATCTCAACGAAATTCTGTAGACACAGCATAAATCAAAGAACGTATTTGATTCATCCTAAAACTTAATTAGAAAAGTGTATCTTGTGACCTTTCTGTGGGTGAGTGTTGAATATTTTCTTAACAAATGTCCCCAGGCAAGAAATAATTATGATAAAATGTGAGAAATATACATTAAGGTACATAGCAATGAGGTTATTTATCAACTAATAAGGTATCTCACTGTTTGATATCATGCAAATTTTTATCATTATGGAAATTTAATTTGCACCTTTGATTTCTTTGTGTTTTCCTTTAACCCAGTTCAGCTGTTAGGAGTTACCTTTTATCACAGTAATTGTAGCTCTGATTTATTCCTCTTTTTTAGGCCGACAAAATAGTCATGAAGGTATCTGCCATTAAATGACACAGGAGTTGAAGGTTTCCTTAGTACTCAAAGGCAATTTAATTGTGCTTACAATTGCGGTCACAGGAATTTGGGGGCACTTGGCTTGGTACTCAGCATGGGTGCATTCTAAAAAGTAGTAGCAACCACGCTAACATTCTAATTCTTCATTCTAATCGTCTCACCATTCTTCCCGTTTAGTGGCACAGGTAAATTATCACTTTATTCAAATCGTAAAACCAAGAACCAGCAGATCTGTTAATCAGAGTTTAATTTAGGATCTAGGCCAGATATTTATTAGGGTGATTCCCTGAACTGGCCTGTAGTTTCAGTGGCACAGTTCACATTCATTCATTTTCTGACAGGAGCTTTTGAACAACATCGCTTTTATACCTCCTACCTCCCTACTGAGATGCCACAGTTCTTAAATTAAATTAAAATAATCCTACAACTAAGTGCCAAAACGTGATGACCTAGTAAAAGGATATAAAAAGTTTGGGACGGTGTCTTATAATTAAAAAAAAAAAAAATACAGTTGGATAAGATGAGCCTTGAAAATCCTTACTTTTGGCAAGCCTCAAGGCCATAGGCTATGGTCACCTCTCAAACTGGAACCCTGGCTTAGAGGCCAGCCTTAGAGCATTCTGGTCATCCCAGCCACCTGTGTCTGACCACATATTCTACTGCAAATGTCATTCTGAATCTGATTAGATCACACAGATCAGGAAATCTCATTCATGTCCAAAAGTTGTCCATCTAATCTTTGGGGGACATATAAATAAAAGCAGGTGAGTTCAATTCAATAAATATTTACAAAATGATTAGATGCTAAGCCAGTTTTAAGTATTGCAGAAAATATAATCAAAGCATAGTTTGCAATCCCAAGGAATCTTCAATCTAACAGCGTGGTTGGCACACACAAAAACTAGGTACTGGGCAAAAGTGCTAAATTCTGTAAAATTAGGGCACAAAGTAGAATAAGAAGCCAGCAAAGGAAAGTGATTCTACTAAGGATATCAGTAGCAGAGTCCTTGATATTTTTCTCAGGTTAGTCCAGTGTAAAAGAGTACTGGCCTCCTACAGGCATGGCCAAATGATTCTACAGAAGTGACACTTGTAAAGTCCGTACAAGGTTAAGATGAAAAGACAGAGATCTTATTCTCTATCCTGTGCACACTGTGCTTCATGTCTCCCTGAATCTTTTCATGAGAAAATATTCAAAATCATGCATCAGTAGCCAATTAGAAGATTTATAGAAGTTTAGTTTAACTGGCTTCCCTTAGTAATTATGTAATGATTTCATTACCATTTACTTTATCCACAGAAACACTTACTGTTCAAAAGAACCCACGCATCTGATAATTTCAAGTGAAAGCTATGTTTCGGATTATTAGTGTACGCCTTGTAACTTACAAAGAGGGAAACAGCTACTCAAAGAGTTTAAGTGACTCTTCCATCGTCACAAGTAGCTAAGATGGGCAGTGCCAGCAACTGATATTTTGTGTGTCTATAGACAAAGACTTTTATATTTTGTTGATCACTGTGTCAAATACTCGAGTACCCATTTTGTCTCAAAGTCCAGCCAGTAATTATTTAAGCATACATCTTTATGCACTTGAACACTGTAAGTATTCTAGTTTAGAGCTCTTTTAAAGATTTGTGGTATGGAAACCAATTTGACAATAAATTATATTTAAAAAAAAATAAAAGAAAAAGGAAAAAAAAAAGATTTGTGGTTCTTGCTTAAAGGACTTTATTGCACATGAGCACTCTGTATAATCTAGCTTCCAGATACATCAGGATCTAAACAGTGATTGCTCACTCCCTTTCCATTTCAAAGCGGAGACATTAAGGGAACATTCAGAAGCTCTTCAGAATGTGGTTCTATTGTTTAACTGATCATCAGGCCTTGATTTTATCATCCTCAACAACCCAGGAAACACGGAATAGATAACCATGTCTACCTACTGCCTCGCTCCAAAAGGCATTCTTCATGAGAATAATCCCAGAAATGAGGAACATTTATAAAAGGCTTTAAGGCAAGCAAGCTGTCAAAAGGAAAGAATTGTTAGATTTCTCCAAATTCAAAAGAATGGATGATAAGCATACAGTTAATATAAAACAGGAGAGAACCGTCTGTGTTGCTTTGCGATAGTGCACTGAGAAAAAAATAATACTAATGTGATGGCAGTCTTTTCCCAGTAGTTTTCTCAGCAATATTTTTATAACAACACCAAGTAATAAGGCCATGTAATGTATCTGGAGTGCTGGGAGAGACTGAAGACTTTCACAGGGTGGTTGATTCCTTAAGAAAATATAGAAAACTTAAATAGGAGCACAAATTAAATATCTCGGACAGATGAAGATAGCATAAGCAAAGGTATGCAAGTCTGCCTTGAATTAAAATATTTTGTATTACCATTTTCATGAGTTTAATCACATCTCTTTTTTAACTGTGCCTAAAATGTAGCATATCTATCCTAGCAGATTAGTTAATATTTCTCACTGGAGTTTATTCTATATGTCCTTTGTCGTATAATGATACCCTGTTGACAAATCTATAATAAATATGACATCCCAGACAAGTTGACCTTATATTTGCACATAAACTTTCTGACCATCTCACGGTCATATTACCCCCCTCCAAAAAAAAATTCCTACATTACATACAGAAGTGACTAAACATAGTAGTAGTAAAAAGGAAAACAATGTTGGAAAAAAACCCACTCTGCTTGACAAAATCATAACTACTTTGAAATATGCCTTAAGCCAGTGGTTTCAGATTACACAGTATGGTGCAATATGGTCCAATACAATAAAATTGGGAAGGAGATCTAATATCTAAAGCATCTGATAAAATATTAAGTGGCAAAGTTATATTCTCAATCTGTTTCTAAAGTATGCTGTGAGGATAGACCTCTTAAAAAACTGGGATAGCATTTGACATAGTAATGTTGAATTAAATTGAATTGGACATTGTTCAATCCCACAATATAGCAAGGAGTCATCTCTAGGGAGATTTTGACAGCATGAACAATCGGCAGCGAAGTGGGGAGAATGTTATCTTCTTTTCAAAGATCTTCGGAGGGAGGAAAAGAGCCACTAAACAACACATTGAAAAAGAAAAGCTAATATAATTTCTAATTCTCTGCAACACCATAACAAATACTAATTTGTGTTTCCAAATAATATCACCAGAGGTTTTTATGCAACTTAAACAGAATTAGAAAAGCCAAGAATTGGATTTTATAACATTCCTCACTCCCAAGTTTATGCTACATTCACTAGGAAATATCTTAGCCTAATACAACACCATGTAAAATATGAAGACTGCAGGGACACCTGGGTGGCTCACTTGGTTAAGCATTTGACTATTGATTTTGGCTCAGGTCATGAGTTCAAAGCTCGTGAGTTCCAGCCCTGTGTCGGGCTCTGCACTGACAGCACAGAGCCTGCTTGGGATTCTCTCTCTTCCCCTCTCTTTCTACCCCTCTCCCCAAAATAAATAAATTTTTCAAAAAATACTTTAAACAATAAATAAAATATGAAGACTGCAGGGGAGACAGGGTAGCTTAGTCAGTTACAACACTTGATTCGGGCTCAGGTCACCATCTCCCGGTTCATGGCATCAAGCCCTACATTGGGCTCTGCACTCAGCATAGAGCCTTCTTGGGATTCTGTCTCTCCCTCTCTCTCTCTGCTCCTTCTGCTTACACAGGGGCTCTCTCTTAAATAAACGTTAAAAAACAAATAAGTATATAAATAAATAAAATATGAAGACTGCAAAATGGGAAAGTGAATTTCAATTGTCATTTGATTATTTTCAAGGCTGTATTTTCACACTGCAGGCCAAACCCCGATAATAACCTTTCCCTAGAGTTTACAAAACTAGATGTATGATAGAAAATTCTTTTTGAAATGCTGAACAAAACAAAATATGTAGAAAATCCCGTTCATTATTTACCTATCAGAGAATAACAAACATAGATTATTTCTCAACTAATTCCTACACAGTCACTAAGAGATGTGACCATTTAGCAATCGATTTACATTTAATAATGATCTACATTTAATAAAAATTACCTATGTAAATTAAGTAACATGCTATCATCTTTATTTATGGGGAAATTGTTGACACTGTGAATCACTACCAAAAAAAAATAAAAAATAGAAATAAAAATAATTTTTTAATGCCCTTATCTTCTACATAACATTTAATGAACATGTGACAACCTGGCTTTATAAAGTAATATTAGCTACATGGGCTATTTTTCAGCTTTAGAAGAGAAGTGGAATAATGCAAAGAAACAAGATGAAACATTGAAAGAATAATGTGTTTACATCAACAAAAGCATTTTAAATCAGCAATCTTTAATTCATAAAACCACAGACATTGAAGCATAATTCATAGTTCAATAAAAATAAACCAAAGAATTCTGAAAATGTAGAAGTATTTTGAAGTAATAGACCTTAATTTGTATGATAAATAAGGAAAGTAATTACTCTTTTGCCACAGAAATGCATTGTAATTCACTGGTCTTGTAAATTTGAATTGAAATTTCTAAAAGGCATATTGAGTTAGTGCTGCTACATGATACCCATCAGATTAACTATTTTTAGTTTTATTTGTTTTTGGCATCACTTATATGTAGCCTGTTGTTCCTTTGCTAAAATTAAAGTCATCTTTAATTTTATTTGTAATTTAATTGATTATGTAATCTCTTTAGGCAAGTGATTGTGTCTGTTTTATTTAATGGCATCTCCCCTGCTCCTCAAATAGTGTCTGGTGCATAGAAGGCACTCAGTAAATATTTGCTAAATTAATGAATTCATTTAAAAGTTGGACCATGGTAAGAAAGTACATAATAATCCACAAAGGTTAACTATGTACAGCAGAAGAAAAAACAGAATCTAGATAATGAGAATAAACCACTATCCTAGCTGGGCAAACATATGGTATGCCAAATATTAAGGAAACTCAAAAGGAGACTTCATAGTGACTTTGTAGTCTATTTGTGAACATTTATGATACCTTGATTTCTGTGTCAAAGCCAAATTTTCTTTGCATTATAATTACATTTGAGGTGATATTGCATAACCACTAAATGATGGTATCGATTGTGGCTAATGTAGAACTTTTCATGGTAATACAGTAAGACGCAGTCATCAACACATGGCAGAACACATACTTTGGAGCACATCACAGTCTCTTGCTCCAAAGGAAGAGTTCAATACCTTTTTCTTTAGCATCCATCGCAGTGATTCCAGAAAATGAGCTTTTTCAAAACCACATCATAATGAAAAGTTTTCCATCATTTACACATCTGAACAAAGACATGTGGACAAATACACATAGCCATTGCACAAACACACATATTCGTCACTAGCAATCCTGTAGCTGCTGCACAGATACCCTGACCATATTGTTGTCAAAACATCTTCAATGTTGCCACAGTGCCATAAAACATTTCTCTTTATAATACTGATCTGTACATACCTTAATAATATGAGAGAATGACACTGGAGACATGGCGTCTACTAGCCTTCCACTACATCTCCTAATCTAACTCTCCTTATTTAAAGAAAAACTGTCTCACATATTCATTAAATACAGGATTTAATTTAATGCTATATGGCCAGCATTGTATCAATGGCTATAGAGAGTTCAAATGAGGTTTAAGACTTGGTTCTTGCCTCTAAAAATCTTAAATTCTAACCAGAGAAATAATATTTATATACATAAAATGGCCATCTGTCAAACGTACAGAAATCACATAAATGAAAACATCATGATGGATTGATTTTTTGCTATGAAACACTTGACCAAGCATTTTCTCATTTAATTCTCAACAACTACAGTCACGTTGACTCTATAGTTACCATCCACACTTTACAGTCGAGACAAACCCAAGTTCCATGAAATTAAACACACTGGCCAAAATCATCAGTAGAATTCAATCCCCATCTGTGCCTTCAAAGATGGCACTAGGAAATACTACAACATCCCAAGACTGTGACTCAAAGCAGTCAGGAGGAGGGGCGTGCTGAGAAGGGTCAAGGCCTGATTTAAACAGGTATGGAGGGAAATTAATAAAAGACTTTGAACACTGGCCTGAGGAACTAGATTGACTAACATAGGAAATGGAGGAATAATATACAGGTCCTAGAGAAGAAATAGGATATAAGAATGTGTTTAAAATACTATCCTAATAATTTTGTTAAGCTACATGATAGTTTTGAAAAGTTGGAAGAGATTTACGGAAATCAAAGAACATGAAGAGGTATTATACTATATGTTAGCCAAAAGGAATTTAAATAAAAACTTGAAACAAAACAAAAATAAAAATAAAACACTGGAGAAAATCTCCATGGGTGTCTGGGGGGGGGCGAGGGAGAAGAACATGAGGAGGAGTGAATGAGACCAGAGTAATCATTGTGGAAATGGAGTAAAAGAGATAAAAATCCAAGGAATATTAGACATAAGTGAGAAGGTTTTTGCTGCCTGGCTAATTATAAATACTTTATAGGCTGTGTGTATTCCTGGGAGGCGAGTAACAACAACAATCATAATTTACAGGGTTTTCATTCAGGAAAGGCATTACACCACTTTCATCAACTCTAAAGGGTAGAATTAGAATGAGCTCAGGTCAGTAGCCAAGAAGATAATAATACCTTCTAGAAATCATCAGAAAAAAAGAACTTTCTAGTGGAGTCCAAATGGGACCAAATGGGACATGGGGAATTTAATTGATTTGGGTTGTGGTCTTGCAAACTTTTTTGAAATCAGTTTCATAACAATATATATATTTACCACTACTTAAAGGTACAATTAAAATCATTAAAAAAGTAAACTTCATGCTATATGTATTAATTAAAATTAAACAACAGAAATTTTAAAAAATTTAAGTGTAATGTATCACATATAAGTTAGTAATCACTTGTTTTTCTTTTTTCTCTGAGTTCTTCACATGATTCCTTTTATAAGGACAACAGTAATATTGGATTAAGGACCCACCATAATCCATTATGACCTCATATTATGTAATTGCATTTACAATAATTCTGTTTGCAAATATGATCACGTTCTGAGGTGCTGGAGGTTAAAACTTTAACACATATTTGGGAGGGTGTATAATTAAACTCATATGTACAAGATACTGTCTAGAGTAAAATTATTACTAGATGATGACCCCCATGATAAATGATACTTTGTCTTATTCTCCACTGAAGCCCTAGCACCTGACCCAAAAAAGTAAATTAAGGAATATGTTTTCACTCACATGTGGATTTTGAGAAACTTAACAGAAGACAATAGGGGAAGGGAAGGGGAAAAAATAGTTACAAACAGAGAGGGAGGGAAGGAGGCAAACCTTAAGAGACTCCTAAATACAGAGAGCAAACTGAGGGTGGATTGGTGGGGTGAGGAAGAGGGGAAAATGGGTGATGGGCATTGAGGAGGGCACTTGTTAGGATGAGCACTGGGTGTTGTATGTAAGTGATGAACCACGGAAATCTACACAAAAAACCAAGAGCACACTTTACACACTGTATGTTAGCCAATTTGACAATAAATTATATTTAAAAAAAGAAATATCTGTTAAATAAATAATTCAATGTGGCATATGAGTGCAAATTGAAATCATAAAGCTACTATATACTTTGGAAGTCTAATGTGATAGCCCCAACAACAAGCTTCAGAACTAATTTAGTCTGTGAATCACCAGCATTTCTCACCTTTTTATGTACCTGTGATGCCTGGACCTATCACAGAAAACATTTGCAGGATCTTGAGCACTCTCTTGATGCCACTTTGTGTAAAAAGATGAGCTGTGATGAGTTTCTGGAAAATAGCCTATTCTGCAGTGGAGAGTTCAGATGATACCATACAGCTACCCCAAGATGTAGTTGAAATTTTCAAGGAAAAACAACAGGATAGCCTAACAGCTATTGTGTGAGTGAACCAAAGCAAGAGCATCACAGGCAGTTGAAGAAAGGCCTTCTATGAGCCATTGATTAACATTTTTAAGCAACTTGGCACAATTGTAGGAAACAGTGATAGACAAATCAAGGTGACATCCAGCTATAAAGAAAATTCTTTAGCCACGTCTCAGAATAAACTAACAACCTACTCAAATTGCAGCCAGCAGAACAAATGACAAACGTCAGGTATGCACAGTGTAGAGGTGACAGGTAGTTCTGTACCGTCTTTTCAGGCTCATCCACACATAGAAATACTATTGTCACCATTATTAGGTTATCTGGAAAAGAATAGCACACTCAGAAAAGTGTATCTCAGACATTTCTGCAATGTACAAGCCTTAAAGATTTTTATTTCGACATATGCCTAACAAATTGTGGGCATTCAATCTACCAGAAGCTGATAGCTCAGTTTCTCAAAATAAGATCCACATGCTCTATAAGTTTTATGTCAGCATTTGACCCAAATAAAATTAACATGACAGAAAAAAAAATCACATTGTACTCAACCATCAGGGCAGAGTGACACAAAGAACCTAAGTTGGTGTCTTAAGAATAGTCAAGAGATGCCCATCCTGACAACCTCACTGCCTGACCTGGTACAAACGATTTAGACTTTTGATCCTTTGCTTCTTTATGTCAGAAACAAGGGACAGTGGAACAGTCAGTGCTTCGTCCTGGTTATGTGCAGAGCTTAAGAGACTGCCCTAGATTTGTCAGTGTGTAAATCACCCCTCATGAGAAATATTCTATTATATTCTAGATACTGTGAACAGACAACAAATGCTTTTCGTATTTGCCAAGGGATTACCTGGAGATATTTTGCCCCCTCCCACAAAGTACACATTCACTAAGCACAAGAGTGGTCCAGGCGTAACTCTGTAATCCATGCACAATCTTCGTGTTTGCAAACACTTGTCTAGGACAGGTTCACATTTAAAACCTGTTTAATTTCCAAAACTGATTTCAATTTAAAGTACAAATACCAATGAGATACTTAAAGATAAGGCTGTCCTCATATTACTTTATTCGTTAGATCGGATTTCCAGCTAAGTCTTTAACAGTGTTTTAGAGATATTTTGGTTTAGTGTTACTTGTTAGAAAAGGGTTTAAGCTAAAATGATAAGATAGTACCTTAGACAATTACACTCAGCACAAGATCACATACAAATGACAATTACTGACTAGTAATTAAAATCAATCCCCAGAGAAAATCCTCAAGAATTAATGAATCATAATCTTTTTTAGCATTTTGTATTGATGTATATTTGACACAACAAAAATTGATACATACTTCAAATGCATTATCTGAAGGGTTTACACATTTATATATCATAAAACCATCACCATAATAACCAAGAATAACCATATTCTCTACTCTCCCCAAAGTTTCCTCATACTCCTTTGTAATCCCTCCCTTGTCCCTGACTCCTCCCTTTCTCAAACAATGATTTGCTTGTCAACACAGTAGATTGGCTTGCATTTTCTAGAATTTTATGTAAGTGGAATTATGCAGTATGTACTTTTTTTTTCAGTCTGCTTTTCCTCAGAAAATTTTATTGGAAATTTTCTATTTTATTGGAATATACATATGAACATATACATGTATATGCTTGTATACAAGGAACAATGGCGTATTTTTATTGTTGAGTAGTATTCCAAGGTATAGATATACCACAATTGATTCATACATTCCTATGTTGACAGACATTTTAATTATTTCCAGTTTGGGGGCTATTACAATTAAAGTCACTATGAATATTTGTGTGTAAGTATTTGTATGGACATGTGGTTTCTGTTCTATTGAATAAAACCTAAATAGAATGAATCATATGTAGGCCTATTTTTAAACTCTTGAGATTTAACCCTAAAGCCAAGCTGTTTTTCAAATTTTACATTCCTGGTGGCTATGTTTGAAAGTTTCTCTACATCCTCATCAATACTTGATATGATCAGTCTTTTCAATTTCAGCCATTCTAATAGACATCTAATGGTATCTCATTGTAGTTTATTTTGTGTGTACCTAGTGATTAATACTGAGCATATTTTCATGTGCCCAATAACCACTATAAAAGCTTATTATGTAAAAGGTATGTTCAATCCTTGCCCATTTTATATTGAGTTGTTTTTTTTTTCTACTTATTGAGTTTTGAGAGCTCTTTATATATACTGCATACAAATCCTCTATTAGATAATATGGATATTTGTAAATATTTTCTTCCAGTCTGTGCTTGCTTTTTCTTTCCTTTAACAATGCAGTTCAAAGAACTGAATATTTATCTCTTTATGAAATGCAGTGTGTCAATTTGTTCTTTATGGATGACTTTGGTGTCATATCTAAGAAATGTTTGTCTAATCCAAAGTGACAAAGGTTTATTCATGTGATTTTCTTTAGGAGTTCATGATTTTAGATTTATATTTAACTTTATGATTTTTTTTTACACTCAGATTAGCATTTTCCCAAAACCATCTGTTGAAAATACTAACCCTTTCTCCACTGTATTACCTTGCATCTTTATTAAAACTCAGTTTTCTTTCCAGTATTCCCTCTTATTGAGGTTTCTGGAAGAATTCCAATGGAATTGATATTATTCCTTCCTTAGGTGTTTGGTAGAATTCACCATACAGCCATCTCAGCCTGGAATATCCTTTATGAGCTGGGTTTTAACTACAAATGAAATTCCTTTAACAGGGCTATTCATATTATCTGTTTCTTTCGGGGTGAGCTTGGGTGGTTTCTATCATTTGTGGACATTTAAGTTACCAAATTGTTTGTAAAAACTCCTTCATGATATTTCGTCATTATTCTTTCACATCTATAGAATCTGCAGTGATATTATTTTATTGATAATCTCTATCTTCTCATTTTTCTAATCAATTTGGCTAGAGATGTGTAAATTTTACAGATCTTAAAGCATTCGATCTCATTGATTTTTCTATATTGTGCTTCTGTTTTCTATTTTATCCATTTCCACTCTGTTATTATTCCCTTTTTTCTCCTTTCATGGGTTTCATTAGCTTTTTTTTTTTTCTAGTTTCTTAAAAAGTAAGTGAAGTCACCGATTTAAGATCTCTCTTTTGTTCTAATACATATGTTTAGTATTATAAATGTCTCCCTAAATTCTGCCTACTCACAGATTGGTACATTTGCTCTTTAATTCTCATAAAATTGAAAATACCTTCTAATTTCCTTTCTGACTTACATTTGACCCACAGGTCATTTAGAAGTTTGTTATTTTCCAAATAATTGAGGATTTTCCAGGAACCATTCTTTTATTGATGTCTAGATTAATTTCACTACAATCAAACATACGTTCTATGGTTTAAACCTTTTAAATTTATTGAGACTTATTTTATGACCCACATTATGGTCTATTTTGGTAAATGTTTCACATACACTTGAAAAGAACTTATGTTCTGCTGTTTTAAGGGGTGGTGTTCTTAAAATGCCAATTTATGTGTTGTTTGATTCCAAGTTCTTACTTATCTTTTGCTAATTGTTATAGCACTTATTGAACGGCATTGAAATATCTGACATAATCAAAGATTTGTCTCTCTTACCTTTCAGTTCGCAGTGTCTGCTTCTTTGAAGCTGTTTTGAAACTCTGTTATTAGATACAAGATTGTTTAGGATTACATGTGCTTTTCACTAAATGATCCCTTTGTTATTACGAAATGTTTTTTTTTTATAATATTCTCACCTCTAAAATATAATTCTTCTGATAATACAACTACTTTATTTTGCTTATTGTTTGTGTGTATATATATAAATATATGTGTGTGCAAATATATATATATACACACATATATATTTATATACACATACATATATTTGCACAGATACTAACATTTTAATGTTGTTCCTTTGAGATTTTCCTTTGTACATATGATCACATTTTCTTATAAAGTGAATCTAAAATTATGTACTTGTCTTTTCACTCAATATGTTTAAAGTTAAAAATACACATAGTTTTGTTTCCTGTTAACATTGTTTGATCCATCCCTTAATTTGAACTCACTTATATTTTCACTTTTAACCTATTTGGATACCCTTATTCCCATCAAAATCAAAGAATACAATTCTCATGAAATTATTTTAAACCAGAGCCGATTAACCTAAATGTCTTACGAAATATAGCTTATTAAATACTGATATTTTAAAAAACATTTAATAAGTTATATTCATGCCCTTTTTAATAACATAAATGGTTAGGCTAATATTCATGTATAAAATAAGAAATATATGTTTGTTGTAAGTTTTGGCAAGGAGTAGGCAGATGAATCTAATATCATAATTTGACAGCATGTTATTTTCCTTTTTTTTTTTTTTTTTTTTTTTACATTTACTCATTTTTGAGAGACAGAGAGAGACAGAGCACATGCGGGGGAGGGCCAGAGAGAAGGAGACACAGAATCTGAAGCAGGCTCCGGGCTCCGAGCTGCCAGCACAGAGCCCATCGCGGGGCTCGAACTCACAGAATGCGAGATCATGACCTGAGCCGAAATCGGACGCTTAACAGACTGAGCCACCCAGGTGCCCCAGCATGTTATTTTTCATTACTGTCTGTACATATGTATTTAAAATGTTAACAACTTATTTGCTAGCAGTTATCACTGCTAATAATTTAAATCAGCATCTTTTTTCTGGAACCTAATAAGTACATATATTTGATACAGAAATTTCATTTCTACAGTTCTATTTTAGGTAATAATAATGGATATACACAAATTTTCTCAGTAATGATGTTCTTTAAAATAGTATTCAACAACCAGTAAATTAGAAATAAATTAAATTTTCAAAGTACATAACTGATTCACAAAAGTATACTAACTACATCCATAAAGCAGAATTCTATGCAGCCAAGAAACTAATAAATATTTAATGTCACAGACAAGTATTCAGAATATACTATTAACGGAATACAAATTGCATTACCAAACAGCCTACACAGGATTTTGTTTTTTTAAATATGTGTACTAATAAAAGTTCTGAAATGAATATAAGAAAAAAAGGTATATTAACATGTTAAAATTAATTATCTTGATATTAGGTTTGTGGATCCTCTTTATTTTGTTGTGTATATATATAGTATTTTTACTCCCAAAATTTTATACAATGAATATTTATTTGTTATAACCAAATAAAAATTATCATTCACTATTCATAAAATAATTAAAAACTTTCATTTTTACTGATCAAACATCAATTGGGAAAGGACTCAATGAACATCATGAGTTATGCTGGTATTTAAAAAACAAACAAACAAACAAACAAACAAAACACAACCTTACCCTCAAGATACTAGAAATCAATCCTGACAGACTATGGTTCAGGAAAAACAAACATTTTAAACAAAGCTAAAACAGTAAAAACTGAAATCAAATTCCCTTTGTGATTAATTCACATGAGACTGCACTCAGCTGCTTTGGAAATATAAAAGATAATTCATACATTAGCTGCTAATACAAAAAAAAACAAACTTTTCATCAAGTTATACCTTTTAGAATTTTATAATCTCTTGCTAGTTTTTGCCATGTGATATACTAAATACGATTATTGCAATAGCCATCATCCATCCTGGTTTTCTTGTACATAGTGTATTGAAATGTTAGCAGAGAGAGAGAGAGAGAGAGAGAAGAAAAAGAAAGAGGAGGAGGAGGAGGAGGAGGAGGAGGAGAAGGAGGAGAAGCAAAAAGGGAGGGAGAGGGGTAGAATGGGAGTTTTATACTGTTTTTGCTAAACGATTGTGTGAATGTTTGGTGGCTGTTGTTGGGATTACATATATGAGTCAGATAATGGCTAAAAACTACAATGAATTTTGAGTCTTGGGAGATAATATTTTATGTAATACAAATTAGCAGTCATGTACCAGATACCAGCATACAGCAATAAGTTTTGAGTTCCAAACTTGAGATTCAGAAACAGAGTGCTGCAAGTATTCTTGGAAGCAATAAGTATTTCTGAATCGGTTGTTCTAGAAATGTCTTCTAGTTGAATTATCATCTGAGCTGCAATCATGATCATTTACTCTCTGTAAAGTCAGCAGAAACCGTAGATAACAAAGGAATATCAAATAATACAGATACATTTTCCTATGGAGGAACCATACAGTGCACACTGCCATCTACACAAATAAGAATTTTTCCTCACTTGACCTTTAAACTCTGACAAAGACTCTCCCTTGACCAAATTTTAGTCAGGCCCCTCTGAACTTTCTTATCAACTAGGCCTGTCTTGGCTCCCATCCTGTCTTGAATTGCCTACCCCCATCTTAGGAAGAATCCTTCTATGTCAGTTTAGTGACAATTCCCTCACACTTGGTATTGGATCAAATTCTTACCCATTACTCTTGATGCCTAAGTCCTGAGCCTACCTTCAGGAAGAATCCCATCAAATTAGTTTAGGAAAAATTCTCCCATCTTTGATGTTACTCATTTTCTCATCCACTGACCTCCTCCACTCTGTTCATTGTCTGTAAATTCTCAGCTGTCTTTGCTCTGTTTGGAGTTGAGCCCAATTTCTTTCCCCCTTGCAATATCCCCAATGCAAGAGTCTTGAATTAAGTTTTCCTTACCATTTTAACAAATGTCAGAATGTTTTTTTTTTCTTTTCAGTACTGAAAGACAATCCTGAATCCAGTCAGTAAAAATATATCTTGTATCTAGTCAGTAAAGATATATCCAGTATACACATTTTTTAATTGTAATTCAACTTTATAAATTAAGTTCTATTTTTACTTTACCAGAAAAACTGTTCAGTTCCTCAACTGGTGTTTGTTGAAAACCTATCAATAATAACTGAAGGGTCTGAGCTCACCATATTCCCAAAATAGCAAGTTAGCTTGCCAGTTTCATTGATGCTGGCAGAAGACATGAGACTCCCGGGTCAGAAACAAAGGACTTTCATTATTTATGGCACAGCAAGCAGCAGGAACATTATCATATTTGCAGCGCAGCAGTTCCCCTTTCCCCCAAGTCCTGTGGAGGTGATACAGATGCCCTCAAATGCTTACATGCACAGTGAATTGCATTAGAAGAAACTCAGATCTTAGAGAAACTGAATCTTTTAAGTATGCGGTAATCATGCCTGCTCTTTCCTCTGGACGGAGACTATTTTTCAAGGCTGTTCACTATTCAGACATCCTTCATAAGACAGTCTAGAATAAAGACCCATTAGTGCCTCACTCACAAAATGTTTAGAAATGTGACAGACCTTGGAGAATTGTCTCCCAACACTACATTAGGCCTACCATTATAGGAATCCTGTTAAGCATGTAAGACTAAGGTAATTCACCAAAATGTTCATTTTCATATATCATTTTTTAAAAGCCTGAGATACACTTATACAAAACACTAATTTTGTTACTTAACCAAACAATGTCAGATATCAGTCCCTTTTTGATAGAAATTCTGGATATCACAAGAATTGGTTTGTGAGATGGAGAAAGATAAGACAAAGTACATTTAATGTCTTTCATCAGCTTCATTTCTGCTCTTCATCCTAAATTATTTCCCCAGAACTTTTCCCTCTATTCTTACTGCCTAAAAGGGAAAAAGAAAGCACTTACTGAGTGTCATCTTCTGTGCTGGGCATTGTAATGAGCACTCTTCTCTTAATGGTCTAACAACTCTCTCCAAACCCCCTATTCGACATATAAATCTGGATATTACGCAGAACCTTAGATTTAGCAAAACCAAAATATCATTCCTCCATCCCACAATGCAAAGCCTGTGGCTCAAGCAGATTTGAATTTTCATTAGATATTAGAGAACAACCAAAGGTTAGCCATGTATCATCTTTCTGGTTTTCCAACATTCTCACAAAGAAGAGCCAAAAATAAAAGATGGAAGGAATTCATATTCATTCATTCATTTTTTCCTCTCTCTCATCTTTATATTGTGATAAATACATCAATGGGAACTCTGAAAATCCATCTGCTTTCATTTTCTTGAGATACAAACTACTCCTGTAAAGCTTAACTTTTACATTTCAAATCGGAATAAAGTTAGAGAGGCAGCCTACTGGATTGTCAAGAACATAAACTATACAGATAATAATAATCTAATAATACTGAAATAACTACTTGAAAGGAAGACTAATTGTCCAAATTCTCTACCTAATTTTATAATCAAATTTGAACAACCTCATTTGTGGTGTTAGCATCGCTTAGACTTATCCATAGCTCTCATAACACTTCTCAAACATTCAAAATATTATGTAAATTCTTTTCTCTAAATGTATGCTTTTTTTTACTTTGCCTTTAGTCAACGTACAGAGATTATTTTTGTGCAATATGTGTGATATTTAAACATTTCCTTTTGATGTTGCTGAGAATTATAACAAGGTTGGATGTCAATATCAAGTTTACAAGATTTTAACAGCTACATATGTTCATCATACTAAGTCAAAAATAAAAACCTTCATTTTCCATCCCTGGCATCATCAATAATGTTTTTAAAATATATTTTAATTACATAATTTCTGGATTCATCCTAAGGTTATAAACTGAAAGTGTACAGGACACATTGTCTTTGCCAGGAAACATCAGGAGCATGGGACATAGGCAAGGTTTGCCATGGTCTACCCTTCTCAAATGCTCTGAAACATACTACCAGAGCTTAGCTATTTCACAGGATCTAGCACCATCCTGAAAGTAGAAACACAATTTTGAGGTGGGATAAACATGAATAAAAGTATAAGAGATGCTTAATTAAGAGAGATTACAACTTATTCAAACTGTGAATAAGTTTGAGAATTCCAGGAATTTCTGAGATTTGGCTAGGTCTTAGGACATAATGGATAAGGTCCTGTGCTCTAAAGTCAGACAGCCCTGGGCTTGACTTTCAACTTCTATGCTGTTTATTGTGAGATGTTATAAAGTTACTTAATATTTTTTAGACTGCTTTCTCCTATCCAAAATGGGCATGGTAATACCTTCTACATTGTGTTACAGAAAAGATTAAAATAAGACAGAAAGCACCTACTGCAGTTTCAAGAATGTTACCTATTATAACAATGATGATGGCAATGATGAGAGAATGACATTTTCTGACCAATTTGGGGTCCAGATAACCAAAGACCATGTGTATAGAACACTAAAACAAAAAGCCTGATAATTTGATTTTCATATGTCACAAATCTATTGGCTATTTAACCACAACTTTATTTTTCACTGCATTTAGTCTTAACACGCTTTTTGTGAAAATGCATCCCAAGTCAGATTTCTTAGATTGTTTTTTGGTTTTGCTGTGTTTTTTAGAGATCAGTCACCAGAAAGCAAGGTTCATATAATCTGTAAACAACTCAAACTTTCAGGAATTTGCCCTAAGGAAATAATCAGAGACATTCACGAAGAATAATAGTCATACCAATGACTTTTAATGTTTTAAGATAATGTAAATGTATAAAATATGGGACTGGTTACTCAATTTTGGAATATACAAATATATGGAAGCATATTTAAAGTGGCCTTGTTTGAACATATTTCATGTTTGAAATATAAAAGTTTTTTTAAAAAAAATAAAAATTATAAAATAATTTCAACAGACCTATTTATCCATTTTTATTCACACACATATGTACATGTTATAAACATAAAAAAACACACACATATATGGATACACATCAGGAAGTTAGTGAGATTTTTATTTATAGCTACTATAGTGAAGAGTGACTTTTATTTTCTTCTTTATATTTGCTATATTTCTAACATAAAATAATATTACCTTTATTATCAAAAAATAACATTCTTAAGTTGACTGCTCTCCTACTGCATTCATTTGCATGTATGAAGTAAAATGTCCTGGGACACAGAAAAATATTATGTAAGTAGATCATCCTAGGCTGAAAATGTTTGATTCAGTAAACCTGTTTCTTCAGGGATGAGTCAGTGCTACATTAGGTTATAGATAAACTATTTATTTAAAAGTTAAATTACTTTATAAAACTATAAATTCTATCTACCGATAAATTGCCTGGTGAGGTTCATAATGATACATCCATAATTCTCTTCTACCCATCAAACCAATAAAGTTGCACATCTAATATAAAGGGGGAAAAGTAATAATGATACTAGTTTTGCTCTCTTCCTGAGGCAGAATTCTTAAAAGCTTAAACTAATAAAGGATAATAATAATAACAGATACTAATGAGAGTTTTTATTATTTGAATACTTGCATAGTACATAGCACTGTTTTAAGATGTCTTATTTTCAGATATTATCTTATTCATCTCCTTAACTACATGAGGCAGACATTTACTATCATTACCCCTCCACCAATAAGAACACTCGGTAGGTTAATGTTGTAGGTGACACAGCTAATAACAGCAGAGCTCGATTTTGGACCAAGGTCATTCTGATGCAAAAGCCCATTTTCCATAAACAATATTGTTTCCCTTAACCATTAACTTACTTCCCAATTATCCCTCCACTTCCAGAATATTTCTGGGCAACAAAACCCTAACATACCTATTATTTTTATATAATAATAATCTAAAGGCTTAATCAAGAATTTTGGACAAGATTATTTTCCTTCCCCACTGTATTAGTTTGCCAAGATGGCCATAACAAAGGATCACAAACTGAGTGGCTTAAACAACAGAAATTGTCTCAATATTCTGGAAACTACAAGTCTAAGACCAAGGTATCAGCAGAGCCATGCTCTCTCCAAAGGCGCTAAGGAAAGATCTGTTCCAGGCCTTTCTAGGCAATCCCTTAGCTTGTGGCAGCATTAACTCCGATATTCACAAGGTATTCTATGTGTGAGTCCCTTCCATAAGGACTCGAGTTCATGTTGGATAAAGGTCCACTCTACTTCAGTATGACCTCAGCTTTACTAACGACATCTAAAGCAGATCTATTTCCAAATAATGTTACATTCTGAGATACTAGGAGTTAGGATTTCAAAATATGAATTTTGAATGAACACAATTCATCTCACAACACTCACCGTACTATGTCTCATTTCTGCTCTGCGTATTTTAGGAACATGTATTTCCATAGACTACCAAAGGGATGGATACCCCCCAACAAAAAAATTAAGAACATAGTCGTAGAATGTGACACAAAACAAACACAATTTCAAGATTAAGATCTCCATGGTTCTTAAGCAAGCCTAAAAATCACCGGCGTAGGTCACGATCTCGCGGTCCGTGAGTTCGAGCCCCGCGACAGGCTCTGGGCTGATGGCTCGGAGCCTGGAGCCTGTTTCCGATTCTGTGTCTCCCTCTCTCTCTGCCCCTCCCCCGTTCATGCTCTGTCTCTCTCTGTCCCAAAAATAAATAAAAACGTTGAAAAAAATTAAAAAAAAAAATCACCGGCGTAGCTGTCTTCATCTCTAGTAAGTACTTCGCAGAGACATGCTTACTCTGTCCTGTACCTTTTAAGACTTATCTATGTTATCAGTCTCCTCATTCCAATATTAAAGCAAAATTTCAGTGATACCTTAAGGCACTTATGTTTCTTCATACTTAAAATGTTTGTGGTTTCGTAAAAACATGTTTGCTCATTTTTGTTTAGTAGGGACTATGGGAAAAGGTCCTATTTTACATTTTGTTTTTTTTCACAGTGCTTATTATTAGCACTCACAAGAACTAGGTGATAGAGTTTTATGAATGTTATTAAATTAATGGATTGATGGATGAATAAACATGTATTTGGAGGTGCTCCATTTGATTCCGTCTCTAAGGTCTACCAGCCTTACGTGTAGGTCTCCTGCTTGAAGGTGTGAGCCTCGTTCACCATCCCATGGAATCTGACTTTTCAAACTAAGTTTTCCATATTTAATATCATAGATTAGTTGACCATATTCAGATGATTTGTTCCACTTCTAGCCTATTAATAGAAATATTTATATTTAACCTCGTAACATTAATAGCCTCTCTTTCTGCCCCTCCCCTGCTCATGCTCTGTCTCTTTCTCTCTCTCTCTCTCTCAAAAATAATCATTAATTTTTTTTTAATTTTTAAAAAAAGAAACAGTAGTGCTTGCTAGAGTTAGTTCCCCATGGAATAAGACATTGTTGGATATACATGCCAACACATATGCTTCAGTATTCTGACATCCGTTTTGCATACAAAAATAGCCCTTTTCTAATAACAAATGTATGGCTGTGCTAAAAACCATCTGCATTTCTGGAGGGGAAAAGAGGTCTAATACACAAAGTATTAAGACCTTGTACTTTTAAAAAATTACTTCTCAGGGCACCAGCGTGGCTCAGTTGGTTAAGCTTCCAACTTTGGCTCAGGTCATGATCTCACAGTCCCTGAGTTCGAGCCGCATGTCAGGTTCTGTGCTGACAGCTCAGAGCCTGGAGCCTGCTTCAGATTCTGTGTCTCCCTCTCTCTCTTCCCCTCCACTCACGTGCCATCTCTGTCTCTCTCAAAAATAAATAAATATTTTAAAAATTGTTTTTAAATTACTTCTTGTAAAGTCCTCAATATCCATTATTCTTATAATAATGCAGTAACCTTGCCAAAGGAGTTGTGCTCTGCCCACCCCTAGAGATTTAAAGATAAACAAGGCAAACATCATCTGGGCACTTATAGTTCAGGCTGGAAAAAGGGAGATAGACTTGACCAATCCCACAAGCTTCTATGATTATTCAAGGCTGAATTATAGATTATAGCTCAAATTTATTTTTGTTCCAACCTGACCAGTTATTGTAAACTCAGAAAGTCTTAATGCTAGACAGTGTCTTTAATTCAACAAACCAATTCAGTATATAGTCATTTTAAGAGCTAAGCACTAGACTACCCCCTGACTATACAACAGGCCCTGTCTTTGTGGAATGTTCAATCAAATGAGGCATACAGTAAACAGAGACGTAAAACACATTGGGACAAGTGTCATGACTGCAGTAACCACAAAGTGCTACAGAAGCACTTAGACTAGATGGCACCTGACCCAGGTGTTAGTGGTCCAGGAACTGCTTTCTGGGGGAAGTTACACCTGAACTGAGGACGCTAGGGCAACTGGGAGTTCACAAAGAAAAGCACAGGATGGGAAGCATGGAATGAAACAGACAAGTGAGAGGACCCAAGCAAAAGCAAGAGAGTGTTGGTTTGAAAAATAAAAATACAAATACAAATCCCAAGAAGTTTAGTGTGACTGAGGAGTTGAGATTAAAGAAAGAAGTAGAAAAAGGTGAGCCTGGGAAGATAAGCAGGTACCAGGTTATGAATAGCCTTGTGATCCACAGCGCACATTTTGAACTTTAGGGGTAAATATGAAGCCATTGAGGGATATTAGTAAAAGAAGTGCCATATGGTAAGACCAGAAAATTCTATCTCTTTCTCAGATTCTTCCTTGAGGTACTGGGGTGATGGGGAAAAAAAGCTGCTGACTATCTTCTTCATTATCATGTTCATCTACTGGAAAATGGGCAAGAAATGGGGCAACCATGTAATGTATCATTCACAAATAGTTGTGTTAGAATAAGTATAATGTGGGGAGTAGGGTCACCCTAAATTTAAACCTCTTCTTTGACTTTTGTCTACCCCACTAGTTTTTATTCAAATCCTATTGAAAACGCAGAAATCAAATCCTGACTTTCTAATAATCAGTAAGAATGTGTTCATTTGTAAGGCCAAAGGATTACCATTCTCTTCAGAATTAATTGTATCCTCTCTGCTTTTTGGGATACAACCTCCTTTTGCTGGACTCATTTACAATTTGTATCTCATTACAATTCCTAAGTATGTTTATACTATACTTGGGTTTAAAAAGTCTTTACTTCATAGTTGTTGGTCTCAGAATTTTTCCTAAAACAATGTATCTTGGTTTTAATGGATCATTTCTCTAATGTGCAGAGAGCACTTTCAATTATTCCCATCTCTGAGCTCTTAGTCACGGAATTATCAGCCATTAGGTCGTAAAAGACAGGAACTATGCCTTCCTGGATGGAATAAGTTACATGTCTGAGTACTTTCTAGGTGAAGGAGCCAAATTATGTTATTTTTATTGTTGTTTCTGTCAATTCTCTAACATATAAAGGTACTGTTATCACATTACACAAGAGGAAGATGAGAAATTGGACAATGGTAGAACTGAAATTTTTATTAGTTTCCAAATTGTCCTTGATTATTTATTATTAGCTGCCAAGTGAAGTTGCTGCTTAGCAATGATTATTTTTTCTTAATAAAAATATTGTAACAACACATGGACATTCATTGTAAAAACTTACTTAAAAACGTTAAGCTCCCTTTCAGTTATTAAAAGTTGCTGAAGACAAATAGTGGTTTACTTATGAATTAAAATGTTACATTGACCTTGTCATGGAAGTTATCAGCAGAGAGGAGCTTTTTTGTTGCAAAGTATATTGTTAGGATACAAACTGGAAAAGTCATTGAGACTAAAACATAATTCCTAAAATTATTTTCGTTTCTAAATACAGACACTATTATTTAAGTAAAACATAGCTGATGGGTGCCTGGGTAGCTCAGTGAGTTAAACGTCTGACTTCAGCTCAGGTCTTGATCTCACAGTTCGTGAGTTCAAGCCCCATGTCAGGCTCTGTGCTGAAAGCTCAGAGCCTGAAGCCTGCTTTGGATTCTGTGCCTCCCTCTCTCTCTGCCCCTCTGCTCATGCTCGGTGTCTGTCTGTCTCTCTCTCTCTCTCAAAAATAAAAATAAACATTAAAAAGCTAAAAAAATAATAAGAAATAAGAAAACATAGCTGACACATTTTATATTTATTGATCCTCAAATAAAATCCTTTTAAAGCTTTTTTTATTCCTCCTGAATTTCAGGATTCTAGTTATGAAATTAATTATCAATATCTATTAATGAAATTAATAATTTCGTTTCCCTTAAATTTCTTTTAAAATTCATACACTAGAAACATCCTTCATCTGGCATTAAGAACATATACAAAGATCTAGTTATGTATAATTAATTTTGGTTTATATTTTAAATGTTCTTTCTTACATTTAAATCCACTACTGTGAGTCCCTCCATTTCCTTGGAAACTTCAGTGACTTTCACTCCACTCTTTTTTCAGCCATTCAGGTCCATGCCCACAGTCTAATGTTTCGCATCCCTTGATACTGAAATAATAAATGCAAACATTTGTCTAAGTTCCATGTCTTCCTCTAGCTCTCTCTTTCAATTACTTATTTATGCTTTGTTCAACACTCAACCTGTAGAGACCCGAGTCTTGTTCTGCAGATTGTTTTATCATTTGACCATGGTTTGGGGATATTTTTCTATGTGTGTATGTGTGTGTGTATGTGTGTCTATCTGTTATCATTTTCTAGTAAGTGTGTAAGCAAAGGGAAAGGAGCATTTACATTGGTGTAAGTTATGTATAATTAGTTATATATTTATCCAGCAGAGCTGAAGGCTCACAGCGCCATAAGGCTGAAGTCTGCACTGCAGTTGCCACATGGATGACACCTGGACCCCAGGAGTCACTGATAGACTGTCATTAGTCCTGAGCTCTTAGACTCCTTTATGCCCAGTGTGAGACTGAGTCAACCCAAGTCAGCATGTCAGCACCACTCTGACATGATCACACAAAACAAATAGATCACAAGCTATCAGGAGCAAATTGCTCATCCAGTTGCCCTTTGGAAACTGGACCCAGCCACAGAGCCTCTAGACAACTCCATGGTCACAAATCCTCTCGTTTTTCTGGTCGACACCATGTGTGGAGTAGAGGAGTGGAGAAACAAGTATGAGGGTCCACACATGATTCAGTCTGGCCTGAAGTATCTTGTCCAGATAGCATTGCCAGCCCCAACCAGTCCTAGGCACCAGACAGGTCTTAGAAAACTCCAAGGAAGGCATTCCAAAGTGTAACAACACCCTGAATCACAAAGCTTGGAGCAGCCTCATTTGCCCAGGTCAAAGGGAGGTACAGAATGCTGGTTTCAGAGAAGGAACATTCTAAGATCATCTAGAAAGGGAGATTCCAAGAGTCCAAGGCAGCTGTCACACTTCCAACCTAGCCTCAGAAATCCAACAGCATTATTTCTGTCTCATTTTATTGGAAACAAGAGTATGACTGTGGGCAGACCAGAAGCAAGGGAAGGAGAATTGGACTCCAGCTCTTGATGGGGGTGGTCAAGGCCACATTCCAAAAGAGCAGGCAGGATGGATGATATTGGTGCTACTACCTTTGGAAAATACACCACAACTTTAATTTTGCCTCCATAGCACGAACAGTGTTTAACTCTAACTCCTATCCACTTCTCTATATTCTCCACGAGACTGTTAGATGATTGAGTGACTAAACACCAACACTTTGGTCTTCACTCTCCTTGACCCTGTTGATGGAGGTAGTATGAGGAAATGAAAACAAATGTCTGAAAATCAATTAGCAATCAAATTCTACTGACTGATGTGCAATTAATCACATTTTAAAATGTCTAAAAAGTACATAGTAAAATTGGTTTTTGCTTTTATGAGAAAAATCAACTTCTGTGGAGAACTGGGTCAAATTCAGCCCTTTGCCACAAAGCTTTTGCATAATATTCAAAACTCTTCTATGCTTAGTTCAATGTAACACCACAAGGAGAACACAGAAGATAACCTTTGGGCAGAGAAGTGTGTATGCCAAGGATAGTATTGCCTCCCAATGCCCATGGAAGGACCGTGAATGCATCCCGAGAGTAAGGAATTGAGCTGCTTTAATAACGAAGATGAAATTAATAGCTCTAATCTGTTTATCTATTCTCATTCCAGTCTGCTCCATCTTACCATGTCTGGAAGTTTTCAGCCTCAAAAAAAAAAAGCCCAGCTCTTTATGAGTCTGTCATCTTGTGCTAATCTTCAGATGCTGAAAATCACTTTAAACCCATTCTTGTCATTTTGGATTTGCATAAGTGTCTTGAAAGAAAAGCCTAAAAAGGCAAAGGCTGATTTAGTGTGAATGAACATGCCATAAACCATTTCAAACCTTATATCATTCATGTAAATCTTTCATGATTTAAAATTTTTCAACTTGCCAATAACAAGTATTCCAAGTGTCTGGCTAGATGCAATAGCAAAGGCTGAGAAGGCACTTTCATTAAAATCTTCCCTCCTGAGACACTTGCAAGTTTGGGAGAGGGTAGAATAAAGGAACCTTCACTTCAGCCTGGAATTTGCACCCTTGGTCTAAACACATCAAGTACTAGTTGAGGGCATAAGAAAATTCTACAAGTCTTCATTAAAATACCAAAGGGAAATACGTTATTTGCCACTCAGACATGGAAATGTTTTTGCAACTTAAATTCTTCTATATCCAGATCAGTTTGGTAAACATATTTTTAATTTAGTCAAGTAATTGATTGAAAAGATGACTTATAAATTTGGAATTTAGCTTAACTAACTTGGCTTTACTGTTTTTCAAAGTGAACATGGTTCTAGACCCTCACTCACACAGTAGCTTGGAATAGAGTCAAATCTCTGACTGGTGTATCAACACTTGGCCCACAAAAAAAGCATCTGGGCTCCTAAATATCAGCTTTCATCAAACACAAGTCATCCAAACATGAATTAATCTAATTCAGACCATACCAAAGTCTTCACGTTAATTTGTGCCATAAAGAAATGGCCATTACATTTCAACTAAATTTTTAAAAACCCTAAGCTATTAGTGGCTTACAGGCAACACTCTGACTTCCCCATTATACTGACCTGACACATGTGTTGCTGCAGTGTTTAAAAAGAGAAATTTCAGGGCCATCTGGGTGGCTCAGTCAGTTAAGCATCTGATTCTTGACTTCAGCTCAGGCCATCATCTCAGTGTTCCTGAGATACAGCCCCACGTCGAGCCCCACATGGACAGCACAGAGCTTGCTTGGGATATTCTCTCTCTCTCTCTCTCTCTGTCTCCCTCTGCCCCTCACCCCTCTCAAAACAAATAAACATGAAAAAAGAGAGAGAGAGAGACTTCATAAAATGAAATTACTAAAAAGAAAATCCACAGATATTTGGCAGATACTAAGTAAACAATCCTCTGTGTGTGTGTGTGTGTGTGTGTGTGTGTGTATGCTATTCTTAAATCTCAACTAAAAAATATAAACTCTTATCATTGAGGGTGGAGGGTAAGAATTTCATGTTTAATGCCTGTGACTCAGAACAGCATTGTAGTGTGTTTTTAGAGTTCTTATTTATGGGAGTTGTTCAGTTCCAGTCAGTGAGGAGGCCATGAACTAATGTCTTACACCTGCCTGTAGAGACTATGGCGAGCACTGGAGACACTGAGCCTAATAAGGCTGAGTCTCCCCTCCGACAATGCACAGAGCAGGCCTCTACACAGTTTGTATTAAGGATTGCAAAAAGGAAAGGGCCCAAAGCAGCTCTTTCACCTGAGGAGCCACAGGGACCACCATGAGAAGCATATTGCTTGGGATGAATTGTTCCTTTCATGCTCTCCTATGTAAAAGCCACACACATACACAATGAAGACACTACACTGACAGATGACTTGTGTTTTAAACTGAGAACCATCCTTGTGCTCTGTCCCCACTCCCAGTGCTGTGTACCATTTCCCCAGAGACATCTTGAATGCTACTATTTAAAGTGACAAAAACACACAATATCTAACCTGAGCATCTGTAACATTTAATCAACATATCCAATCCTTTCAGTTCCTTTCTTATTGACTCTCCCACATACCTGAATTCTCCACAGCATTTGCCTCAAAACTTTTCCAGTTAATGGTGATGGTTATACAGCCTTGTGAATATACTAAAAGCAACTGAATTATATAGTCTTTAAAACGGTGAATTGTATGGTATGTGAATTATAACTTAATTTTTTAAAAAAGAAAGAGGTAGGACCCCAAGATATAGATAAGAGCCATCAACAAATAGGTCAGTGATTCCTTAGGAAGCCTAAAATCTTTCAGTGCGTATTCTATAATCTTGTCTCTAGCGTTGCTGGTACAGCAGACCCGGCAAGTGCACTAGTAGTTTGCACTTCAGCAAACCCCAGAGGTGATCCTGATGGAGGTGATGGAGGTAAATGGTCCTGATGGAAGTGCAGGACACCTTTGGAAAATTTTAATATTTTTGCAGATATGACAAAGAATGCTCACGAATGAGAACTGGAGTGGAAAGAAAGAAGGATGGAATTCTAGTGAGGGGAGGGCATCATTTTCACTTCTGAACTAATCAGTGTTTAAGAGTTGACCAATGCTTGTTGATTAATAGGAATTCACTATCAGGGCTTGAATGTTTATATTAAGACAGTTATTAGGAGAGATTCTTTTGATTCCAAATAAGTGATATTAATGAGAAACTGTAGGCATCAGCTTAGGTTAATAGGTAGACCTACGTTGGCAGGCAGACCTTTCTTTTTTCCCCTCAAAGCACACACCACAGGTGGCTTCCTACTTTCCCATGCCTAGGGCCAGCTCTACTCTCACATATTAGCCTTTTGAGGTTCCAAAGACCCGGATCTGAAATCCCAAGTTCTGTGAAATACTGACTCTAAAACCTTTCACCAAATAACTGTGAAAGTCATTAAATGCTTACTGGACTTCAGTGTAGTCTTCTCTCCCTGAAGAAGGAATAAAATAATCTATGCAGGTTAATGCATACCAAGCCTGAAAGATTTGAAGCCCGTAACAAGACTTTCACTGAAAGCTTGGTATGACTAAGTGGGGTTATTTGAATTATGTTATGCAAATTTGTCTTAAGAGACATTTAAATGAGTAATAGAACTGCTTTCTTCTTCTTCTGCCATGTGGGTGAATTTTAATTTACTCTTCTAATATCATTACAAAAGCAATGAAGAACAATACATATTCCTGCTAATACTAATGTTAGGGCCATTAAGCTATTAATTACATATCTAGAGTATATCTAAAATGTTGCTAGCTTGCTTATGTATAATAAAGATATAAGTCTTTCTAAAATATCTAACAGTACTTAATATAAAACTAGGGCATAATTTCTAATCACCCTTAACATATTGCCCTTATAAAACACAGTCTACCATGGTTGTTTGTCCTTTGAGGTTTCAACTGTAAAGGGAAAAAAAAGTAGACACAAATTTCAAGACAAACCTTAAACCTTCTAAAAGGTACTGAAATCTAACTCTGAATCTGAAAGACCAATATTTTAACATAAAACTTTGTTAATCATAAGTCAGTTGTGTTCCACTCTATTATCTTTTTTTAAGTTTATTTATTTTGAGAGATGAGAGATGAGAGATGAGAGATGAGAGATGAGAGATGAGAGAGAGAGAGAGAGAGAGAGAGAGAGAGAACGAACACACAAGCAGAGGAGGGACAGAGAGAGAGGGAGGGACAGAGAGAATCCCAAGCAGGCTCTGCACTCCCAGTGCAGAGCCCAATGTGGGGCTCAAACTCATGAACCGCAAGATCATGACCTGAGCCCAAATCAAGAGCCAAATGCTTAACAGACTGAGCCACCCAGGCACCCCTTGTTCCACTAATTTAAAAGAACTGTATGTATTTATTAAAATTCATTTGGGATGGAAATTTTAAATACTGTTATCAATTCAAACTCTTTCCTATATATTCTTTCCTATCTCTTTCCTATATAACTTCTTCCTTGTTATTAACCAACCCACTGAATATTAATCCCACAGTTGGGAATCACGGAGCTAGCACAACCTGTTTTCTGTGCTCTCTTTAGCTATACTGTAGCAGTGAGCTGTGTCCATTATCACCATCTCAGATTAAGTGCTACTCCACTTAAATTCTAACATCAGCATTGTGAGCCTGGATTTGAAGTCTTGGCGATCGTGATAAAAATACCAACTCCCAGAATGCATATGATACTTGATATTCTTCAGGGCCATTTATTCCACAGCAATGACTGAGAAACTTCTAAGAGGCTCAGCATTGTACTTGGCATTATAGATACCCAGGCAGATAAGACACAAGTCCTCTCCTCAGGGAAATGGTCTAGTAAAGATTACCAACACTTTAGCACCAAGATATACTAGTGTACTGGGCTATGATGAATATATATAATAAACATGGAAACAAGTAAGAGGGTAGTTATTCCTACCTGAATTAAAGAGGACTCCTGAAAATTTATTCCAGAAAAAACAATGCTAAATGTTAAAAATAATAAGCAATCTTTTATCCAGTGTACAAAGAGGATGTATCAATCAGGATTACACAAAGAAACAGATGGCATATTCCAAGTAAGCTAATGTGTGGGGGAGTTGATTGACAAAGATCATTCATTTCTGAGTAACCTAGTTTCTACACTTAAATAACCACTTGACAGCTTTCAAGACCCAATACTACTTGTATAGTTACTAATAAACACCACCATTTAAGTATCTACCCTGGGTCAAGCACTTCACTAACAACACTTTTAGAAAAATAGGTAGGTATTCATTCATTCATTCATTCATTCATTCAGTATAAATTCAATGAGTCCCTACCATTTGCCAGGCATTGTTTAAGCCCTGGAGATACAGCTGTGAACAAAGCAGTCATGGCCTTTTCCTTCATGGAAATTTCATGGGAGGAGGAAGACATTAACAAGTAGGTAAGATAATTTTGGCTAGTGATAAGTATAGAGAAAAAAAAAATAGGCTTAATGTGGCTGTGTAATCATGTAAGGAGGCTATTTTAGGAAAGGCCTCTCCTAAGAGAAAACATTTGAGATAAACATGAGTCATGAAAAAAAAAAAACCTGACTTGCAGGACCAGGAAGGCAGCATTCCAGATGGAGGGAGAGTTAAAAGTAAAAACTGCCAAATGAGTCTGGCATATTCAAGAAATAGGCAGAAGGCTTCAGTGCAGGACAGGAGGGAACAGGCAAAAGAGTTCTGGGGAGTAGGGATGCCATTGGATGATGTCTTAGAGGTGAGGAAAAGCCAGGTCATGTTGGGCCTTAGGGGCCATGGTTTCATTTTCTCTCCTTTAAAGATTGTCACTTGCTCTATTTGCATGGGTGGTAAGTAGCAGAGTCCATATTCAAACCATGCCTGTCTGACTTAGCCTATTTCACTAGATTAAGAGAAAAAGATTCTGTCATTTTATTGAGTTTCACCCCCTACCAAATGGGTTAGAAAGTGTAGGCTGAAATTGCTTTAAGACAGTATAAAAGTGAGAGACCATATAGGCTAGTGATTTTTGTACTGCTACACATAACACTGGTGTCACATTCTTGACACTCAAATTCGGCCATTGCAAAAGCTATTTCACTATATTGATGAAATAAGAAGAGATCATGCCTAAGGAAGTTCAAATTATATTCCAAAATAAATAAGGAAATGTTCAAATGTGACATATGATCATCTAGCTCACAACAGAGCTCAATTAAATTTTCTGTGATTCAAGTTAAAAGAGATGTATTAAGGGGCGCCTGGGTGGCGCAGTCGGTTAAGCGTCCGACTTCAGCCAGGTCACGATCTCGCGGTCCGTGAGTTCGAGCCCCGCGTCAGGCTCTGGGCTGATGGCTCGGAGCCTGGAGCCTGTTTCCGATTCTGTGTCTCCCTCTCTCTCTGCCCCTCCCCCGTTCATGCTCTGTCTCTCTCTGTCCCAAAAATAAATTTAAAAAAAGTTGAAAAAAAAAAAGAGATGTATTAAAACCCTAGGGTATCATTTATATAATGAGAATTTCTTCGCGTTAACCTGTTGGAATCTGGAGTCTCTAAGATGCACTCATCTGCTAGGTGAATTTCAACACTGTATTTGAATTAGGTGATTGCACTGAGGAAAAAAAAACTGATTGCTGCATTTTCAAGCTTAGAAACACGTTGGGGGATGGATTGGGACAGGATGGGTATGGAATGAAAAGATGTAAAAGGTAGGAAATTATAGGGTATTAAGCAATTGAAACTCATCTGAGTAAAAGCAAAAGCAGTTTCAGTGCAGTGTGAATCATTAAGTCAGCACTGAATGCCACTGGTTACTATAGGAGCTTGGGTAATGGAAAATGAAAACAGCTGGATTTATGACTCCCATAAATGTGTTAAACAGCTGCCTACACAGTGCCAATGAAGACTATTGAGAGTGGTAAATGGCGATACTTTTACATACAAGTAAGTGGAAAGGAAAATGAATAAATTGATAAATCTTTACCTTTTAAGACACAGATTAAATATTGTATTAATGAATGACCAAAAATAATTTTAAACCACCAGTTTATTATAAGAGTTAAAAAATCATAAAGCTTCTATGTATATTTTTTTCTCAGTTGTTGGGTTGAGTTGAATTTGGTCTCCTACAAAACAAACCAGCAAAGCTTACTGTCAGCCAGCCATGCTCCACCAAGTGCCTCAAATAACGACAGAAATGTAAGTGATACATAGTATAACATACACAGATATTGACTCACTGTGTTGTATACCTAAAACTAATGTAAAAAACATTGTGTGTCAAGTATACTATTAAAAAGTGATGGTTGTTGGGGCGCCTGGGTGGCGCAGTCGGTTAAGCGTCCGACTTCAGCCAGGTCACGATCTCGCGGTCCGTGAGTTCGAGCCCCGCGTCAGGCTCTGGGCTGATGGCTCGGAGCCTGGAGCCTGTTTCTGATTCTGTGTCTCCCTCTCCCTCTGCCCCTCCCCCGTTCATGCTCTGTCTCTCTCTGTCCCAAAAATAAATAAAAAATGTTGAAAAAAAAAAAAAGTGATGGTTGTATATAATATTAATTATAACTAAGAAAAGCAAAAGTATCCATTCTAAACCACAAGAAGCTACACGTATTAATGTCATCTTATAACTAACAAAGGACTGTTTATCTCAAGTCTGTTATACTCTTGATTTCCTTTCTTCTAGCCCCAGGTTCATGGCTGAATTCAGGATCTCGTTTGCGTACCCATGGGCAATTGCAAAGACCACCTAAACTGTGTTCTTCAAGCATTCTTCTCCAGTCTATCCTCCACACTTGCCATCTGGGTCATCTTTCTAAAACATCACTTCCTGCTGAAATGCAGGATCCCCAGACCTACAGGATACAAGCAAAACTGCTCACTTGGGTGTACGTGTGTTTTAGAACCTGGATCCACCTAAGATTTTTAGTTTTATCCTTTAAGGGTGAGAGGTGCACATTAGAATACCTTTGTGAAAGAAGGAGTTTTAATAATTACACTGGGAAAACAAGCACAAAACAGACTGTTGAGGTAAATCAGGAAATATGATTATTTTACTTAAGAGTCCACACTGAAGACTTTTTAACATTTTCTAAACTTTCCCCAGATAAGTCAGTTTCTCTCTCTTGTGTGCTCCCAGAGTACTTGGAATGTTCCTCTATTAGCAATTTCACAAAGTTTTGTGGGCATCCTTATCATAGCTATTTTCCCCCACTAGGTTCACATGTCCAAGAAATCAAAGATGCATCTTTGCATTTTGAGTACCAAGCACAAAGCACATACTTACAAGGTGTGTAATAAATGTTTCTGGATGGTGAATTAATAAATGTTTGGTTAAATAAATAAATAAATAAATAAATAAATAAATAAATAGTGTAATAAATGTTTCTGGATGGTGAAGCAGAGGCCTGACTTATTTAGAAGCAGTAATACTGAAACATGAAACAAAGATCAGATAGAGATCCAATCACCCAGATGAATCTATATAATTCTGCTGCATAGGAACTCTGAGTATTCATCCCAAAGGAGAATATTGTATATAAATAATCAATATTGCTGATCCAAATTATTATGCAGGATTTGGTACTTGTATTTATTCTTTGAGATGAAAGAATAACTTTACATTCTCCCTTTAAATGGCAATGTGCAAAGATAAAATAAAAAAATTAATCTTGGTTTAAGAATGCTTTGCCCTTTGTTAAATAGCATTTGTTATGGTTCCAAACACATCTTTTCCTAGTCACACCAGGACTTTACCATTTCTTCTCAAATTCTTAACTAAGGTATGATCCTGCAATTATTCTGCTCAATTGATTAAGATAGTTTCCACTTTACTCCTCACTATCCTCTCTCTCCTGCGAGATGTTTCCCACATAGGAACATCGCAACTGATTCTGCATAATCACCATAGCAGAAATAAGTGAACAAAAGATGTAGCTGGAATGGAAACATCTATGCCTCCAGATGGTACATCATTAGGGATCTTGCTGAAAAATGCTCAGATTTTCAAGTCTATTTTCTTATTTTGCATAAACATGTATTTGATTTTTTAAATATGTTATTTACAAGGATATAAAATAAAATGCCTTAAAATGAGAATATAAGGATGTACATTCACAGGCTAGCCTTGTATTATTAGTTTAAGTAACTTTATAGCAATCTGCATGGGACAAATGATCTTTTCTAGTAAAATATAAGGAGAGCACCCTCTTCCAAAATCTTGCAAACCCTCCCCCTAAGTAGAGCCTCGGTCATTTTTTAGAAATCCCAAGACAGCCTCATCAGCCCCCTGAGATTCAGCCACACATACCTCACCAGGGTTCCTCAGTCTAATGCTTACAAACAAATGTTATCAAACATACATGAAGCCAGTTGTCTTTAATTCATCTTCACCTCCAACACTCTTGGTCACATTTCCTTACTACTCTGCATTTTTTCTCTCCTATTTACTCTATTTTTCTTTTGATAAAATTTTATCATGAAAAAATGTTTGCTGCAGGCAACTTAGAAAATATTTTAAAAGTAGAACAAAATCATCCATAGGAATATTGGAATACCAATATCCATACAGATACCAACATCCAGATACACTGATACACTGATAAATACATATGTATGTATGTATGTATGTATATATACATATTCACACCCACATATACATACACATACATATGTGTATATACATACACATATACATACACATACATATGTATATACACATATGTATGTGTATGTACATTCCTATTTACATACATACATATGTATGTATATGTGTATATATACACACACACATATATACATATACATACATTATAACATTGTTTGCATCATCCAGTCACATCTTCTAGAAACTTCCCCTGTCCATAGCCCCAACCTATGGGGCAGAACCAGAGGTCTTGCTTTACCACATGACCCTATGCTCCTGGTCACAACTGATTAGATCAGGAGGGCAATTCTTGATTGGCCAAAAAATCAGTTTCACTCTCTTCACACTCTGTCTCAAAAATCCGAGTTAAGATCCAGGGAGACTGATGACAATAATGGTAGTTACTACTGATATTAATGTTTTATGTAGGCAGATAAAGAGGGATGGAGGAGACAGAAAGACACAGAAGCTAGAAATAAGAGAGAACATACAGTCCTTGAGAGACATAGAGATTAGGACATCAACCCCCAGTAGTTACTCAGCGTTGATTCCCATGACTCATGGCAATAATTTAACCAATCCATGATCTGCAAAACTGCTCTTTGTATCTTACAATAATTCCCCACCCTTCTTATTCAGCTTTTATTCTTCTGTCATTGTTACTATGATATATTCATAACCAGTTATGTGTATAAATGTTATAGGATTTTGTTTTGTGACCAACTTTTTCAATGAATACATCTTGAGACAGTCTATGTTGTTAATTATTCTATATTTTCATGACTGCATCATTCTCTACCATGTAATATACCATCGTTCATGTAACCATGTCTGGCTGCAGACATTGAGATTCTAATCAATGTCTTATTGTTGAAACTCCACCCCTTCTCCTTCAGCCTTTCCAGAATCCCTTTTCTGTTACAAATAACCCCTCCGATATGCTCAGCCTTTACACAGACTCGTCTCCACTACTATGCTTAACTCCCCAGGAAAAGCTGTTTAAATTCCAGGGGGTTGATGGTAGAGTCTCAGGACTTTTAGATTTTTTTACCTCTCCATTCTTGTGAACAGAAAATAACAAAGTAACAAGAAACTAGGAGCCAGACTGCATAACTGGGGTTCAAATTCCAGCTCCACCATATGCTACCTGTGTAATCTGAACTAAGTTATATAACTGCTCCAGACTGTTTCCTCATCTGAAAAAAATGGAGATAATAATGTGCCTGCTTTGTAAAGTTGTAAACGATGAGTTAAGGGCAATCAAGCACTTAGTGGACTCTCTGGCATAGTCTAATATTAGCCATTACTACTATGAGAATTTCTTCACTTAGATTTATCCATCTGTTATAGACAGTTTTAGCCTCCTCATTGATGGAGCTCTTTAGATTCTTTCAAAGTTTTATTTTCCAACTTATAGTTATGATAAACCCAGGACAATTTAACTTCCATAAAATTTCATTTATCATTAAATTTATTTAAATATTTTTAACGTTTTATTCATTTTTGAGAGCACACAAGCAGGGAGGGGCAGAGAGAGGAGGACAGAGGACCCAAAGTGGGCTCTGTGCTGACAGCAGCAAGCCAGATGTGGGGCTCAAACTCACAAGCCTCAAGATCATGACTGGTGTCTGACTCAAGTCTGACACTCAATTGAATGAGCCAGCCAGGCACCCCTATCATTAAATTTAAACTAAATTTCAATTTAACTTACTACAATCTAATTTTCCACCTTATAATTATTATAATCCTATGAAAATTTAACTTCCGTGAAACCTCCAAAAACCTCATCTTATAATTTCTAAACTACCTTTCCTCCAACAATCATCATTTTGGTTCACTTTCAGTGTCTTCTTCTCAAGGCAACACCAAGGATCATGTGATCACCAAAAAGTACTCCATCTAAGAAACGTCAACCATTCAAAGCCACATCTCTCAGAGCAGTCAACCTAAGAAAAGGGCAACACATAAGATCACTCTCAACCTGGAAACTTCCTATTTACATACATCCTTCTTTAATTCTATTCTCAGAAGACTAAATGGTCCTGTTCCTGCTCAAGGCCAAATTTCCTGCTTAAATCTTGTTCCTTTCTCCTCCTCCTTCAGGATTTTGCTTACTTTGTGATGACAGTTCAGATTCTTTTACACACAACTTCTATTCTAATCTACCATGTCCTTCCCTTCATCTGAAAACAAACTCAAGTCTATCAGAGGAAAAAAAAAAAAAATGTTTCCTTGTGCCTTTCATTCATCTCTAGATCCTGCCCAGATAATTTTTCCATGTCTTATCCAACTTTCCTTAAAAAGGAATCTGCACACATTATATTTCCACCTCCTCACATCCCATTCACTAATTCAATATTACATATAATCAGCAAAACTGACCACATGCTCCCTAATGCCTGGCAGTTAGCCCATACCTAATCACCTAACACTTAATTGTCAAATCCATAAACATTTCTCAGCCTGTCTCTGTCTGGACTTTCTCTGCTGTTTTGGAGTGTTTATCACTTCATCAATTTTCATTCCACATGTTAACATCCTGGTTTTTAAAATTTTCTTTCTACCTAGTCTCAAAGACAAATTGCACTGGATGGAGTTAAACAGGCAAAGAAGACTTTACTCAAGACTACTGCAATAGAGGAGAGAGACTGAACTCCACTGAAAAGCAAGATTTTTAAACACTGGAGTGAGCTAATGGAAGAGTACTGGAGGAATTTAGGTGGGGCGATTAGTCAATGTGATAAGGCCAATTGTATTTGCTAATTGGGGTTTATGAAAGTTAGGCTCCTATTCTCCCACAGACTGGGAGATAGGGACACTATCTTTCTTGATGATTCCATTTGAAAGAATGCCCCAAGCTTTTGAGAAAGGTATTCCTGAGTTCTAAAACTGTCAAGGTGGTTGGGAGATTTGCATTTCAAAATGACAGAAAAAAAAAAAAAGTACAACTGCAAGTTTTTGTAAAGGGAAGAAAAGGAAGGTTAACAGTCTATAGTCAAGGAAGAAATCTATCTAAAGTTTAGCCATGCTAGGGGAAATGTTAAGTCCACACTGATCCCTCTGTGTTTTTCCCTCATCCCTTGCTCTTCTTCTTAAATGTAGGAGTCCTTAACAGTTATTCTTTTACCCACCACTCTCTTTACTCAAGACCTCCTAGGAAAACTTGACCATCTCATGGCTTTGGTTACCACCTGTTATATATCCTCAATGGCTCTTCTCATTCCTTTGCTAACCCCAAATCACAAATTTCCCAAGTTCACCCTCTCATGTTAATTCCTACTATAATTTCTTACCTCAATCATTGCTACAGCTTCTTAAATCAGTGCCATCCTAGGAGTCCCCCTTCACACAGCAGTCAAGTATCTATCTGAGGTGAAAATCTAACATGTCACTCCAGAGCTTAAAGCTCTTCAGATGCTCCACAGAATCAGAGGACAAAGCCTTCCTGACGTGGACAGCAGACAGGCCTCCACAAAGAGGTCCTAGCCCCTCTCTACAGCCTTTGCTCTCAAAATTTTGCCCTATGCACATTGTGTTGTCTCTCACCTCTAATCTTCGGCTCCTATCTTTCTCTACCTAGGTCATTCCTATTCTCTCAACAAACCAAGTCCAACCTATCCAGTAAATCAGTCTAATTATCACTTTCCCCAAAAGTCCCTAATTCCTTTAAATTGGCTAACGTGCCCTCTGTAATGCTCCAAAGGTAACACAGTGCACTTAAGTATCTGTGTGTGTTTGTATATTTCCCACTAAACATGAACTCTTTACAAAGGCTTCATCTTTTCCATTTTTATGTCATAGCAAAAAGCACAATGCTAATACATAGATGTTTAATAATTGTTTGTTGAAGTATTAACTGAGTGACCAAATAAATTAGTAAATGGAAGGATGCCTTAGACATATTTTTAACACTCACAGCCAGATCCTAAAGAAAGTAAATACTTCCAAACATAGAGATATATGCATTTGTTAGTAAGCAGGCATCACATTTTCTTAAAACCTGTACTGTAAGTTTTAATCCTAACTATGACATTTTAAGTGCTTTAACCATACACTGTATAAACTTCTCTTGGATGGAGGGGGCATGTTTGAACATATTCAAAGGCAGAATTCACTAAACCTGATAGTGGACTTTAGACAATTAGAATCTTCCAAAGTCATGACAATACACCAGGCTAGTTCAGCAGTAAGCCTCCAGTGCCATTCTTAAAGACGAAGGGCAAAAAGCTCACTAGTTTTACATTCTGCTTTGGCAATGTGAGGAATGCTTCAAAAATATGTTAGTCAATCTAATATTTTTAAACCACCACTTTCACCACCATATTTCATTTACATCCATTATGCTAATTAATAAGCCATTAATTCTGCCAATGAAAACCCATTGCTAAATTTGCTAATTAGCTAATCTTTGGTGCTAGGGATAAAGGAAACTAAAGCACTTATCACAGTGCCTCCAGAGTGTGACCTTGCTAATTAAATGCTTGTTGACCACCCTTGGAGTGTGAATATTGGATTGGGGCAACTGACTGCCCCTCCATGCAGATTAAAGGTAACTAATGCACATTTACATCACACTGTTTACTTAAGTATTATAAAGTAGATTATGGACATCATAACAGCCACCACCTGACATAAATGTAAACTCTGACTACGAATGAAAGAATTCCCAAACCCTGGTTTAGCTCTTCCACAGAATGAGAAAATTGTGGTCCTAGATTTATTCTCTAATGGACTCTGCAGGCATTTTACAAATGTGGTCTCTACAATCAATACTTAAGAAGAGAGAAAAGGAAGTGTATTTGATGTACCTGTCCAAAGGTTTAGCACTATACCTCAGAGGAAAATGTTTCCTCATGTCTTTATTATGTCATCAGCTTATGACCTGGAGTATAAAGATAAATTTTTTCAAAGTGCTTCTTTTTATTAACAAGAGAAAGAATAAATAAGAACTTTCAGCATTCCAAGATACAACGCTTGCTTCTGTAATGTCATAATATTAATCTTTACCTCTGCAATGGTGATGAAAAACATGTAGCATTATTGTTGTTTGGACTAGAAAAAGACATATTAGCAAAGATAATCTAAGGGAGATTGTACTGTATCATGGCTCTGAAACCTGCAGTATTAATACAGTTCACAAACCCGTAGGATAAAGATATGACTTTCTTCTGGAAGTCAAAACATCATAGATCAACACATGGTGCAGCTTATTGAAATATATTTTGATATATCTTCCCTCCATTTATCTTGGATGTGAATGCTAGTCAATTTCATATCTCAAATATGGTTTTCTGTGTCCTATGCTGAAATAGCATGGGTGACAAGGAAAGACTCCTGAATGTTAAGTACTAAATCTTTGTTCAGTTCTTATAAAGGTAAAGAATTTAAAAAAAAAAATGGACTCAACAACAAGAGAAAATGTTGACATATTGAGGTAGTTTTAGTTCTCCATGCCAATATAATAGTGAATAGTATATGCATATACACACACACAAACTCAATAGGTATTAATCATGTTTCATCTTTATGCAATAGGTGTTACATATTATAAATTATTTCACCTCAGCTTTGTATAACTTAAGTAGAGTTTGGTCAAAAACCTTGAGTCTTATTTTTACATGACCTAAAGGCTTCTTTACTACAGAGTGTCCGTTTGCTCTGGAATACTCTGTAAATTCATCAAGCTAGTAAGTAGAGTTTTCCATTCAGGGCTGTCATAAGTGGGAATGACCATCCTGGTTATCTGTCTAAAATACTAGTATTAAAAATTCACCTAACCAATTCAAAGTAAAATTATGATGTAAGCAATTATTTTATGTAGGATTTACCCTAGCAAACTTTTTTTATAAAGGACTATTTGTTTTACAAATGCAAAAAATGTTACTCTTAGCATTCACCACCTCCTTTGTTCTATTTCCTCATGATTATACTCTACAGCTATCCGTGGGCCACGCATGGATTCTCACAAGTGAAACCTTTCCTGAGCTTACCCATTCCCAACACAGGCAGTGTTCAAACCTTTCCATTTCTCGTTCCATTGAAATGTCCTCCCTGTATCTCATTTACTCTGGTCCTAGATATCCATTAGGAAAGCAAATGAACTAATTTACACTGTGCTATTTGCTATAGCTTGAATGGTTGTGTCCTCTCAATATTTATATGTTAAAATCCTAACTCCCAAAGGCAATGGTATTAGGAGATAGAGTTGGAGAGAAGCAAACGGGTCATGAGGGCAGCACTCTCATGAGTAGTATAAATGCTCTTAGAAAATAGACCCCACAAAAAAAATAGACCCCACAGAACTCTCTGGCCCTCTTCTGTGTGAAGGCATAGCAAAAAGGCCCAATCTAGGAAGTGAGCCTCACCAAACACAGAATCTGCCAGCACCATAATCTTGGACTTCCCAGCCCAAGAAAATTATTTCCCAAAAAAATTTCTGTTGTTTGTAATCCACCCAATCAATGGCATTTTGTTATAGCAGTCCAGACTAAGACATCATTAATATAATAGCTTCATAGAGAATCCTCTAAGAAACAAATTTGAATATGAATATATTCATTCTCCAACAAATATTCATTGAGTGTCTCCAATGTTCTAAACATTGTTCTAGTCTAGATCATTAAGAGTACATCAGTGAAGGGCATCTGGGTGGCTCAGTCAGTTAATTGTCTGACTTCTGCTAAGGTCATGATCTTGCAGTTTATAAGTTCAAGCCCCATGATGGGCTCTGAACTGTCCCTGAAGCCTGCTTTGGATTCTGTGTCTCCCTCTCTCTCTGCCCCTTCCTCTCTCTCTCCCTTGAGCTCTGTCTCAATTTCAAAAATAAATAAACATTTAAAAAACAAACGAGTACATCAGTGAAAAATGTAAGTGAAGAAAGCAGACAATGATCTGGAGTTTACATTCTAGGAATAAGATAGACAATAAATAGAAATGTATTCATATAGTAAAAGAATGACATATGTTAAAAGGCAGTTAGTATTATGGGCAAAAAATTTTTTAAATGAAACAGTATAGGGGCACCTGGGTGGCTCAGTGGGTTAAGCATCCAATTTCAGCTCAGGTCAAGATCTCACAGTCCACGAGTTCGAGCCCCGGGTCAGGTTCTGTGCTGACAGCTCAGACCCTGGAGCCTGCTTCAGATTCTGTGTCTCCCTCTCTCTCTGCCCCTCCCCTGCTCATACTCTGCCTCTGTCTCAAAAATAAATTAAAACATTTAAAAAAAATTTTTAATTAAAAAAAATGAAACAGTGTAAGCAGATCAGTAGTGCAGGGAGAGGGGAAAGGATTACAATCAGTGAATGGTGACATAGGACCAGAGACCTGAAAGAGGTGAGGAACAAGGTATTCAGATACAGAAGCAAAGCACATTCCTGGCAGAGAGGCCCTGAGGGAGGAGCAGGCCTGGTATGCTTGAAGTACAGCAAAGACAGTGTGGCTGAGCAAACTGAGCCAGGAGGAGAATAGCAAGACAGCAGCATCAAAAAGGGAGAAGGAATAAAGGGGAAACAGCAGATTATCTAGGGCCCCGTTAATAAAAACCTTATGAACTTAATCTATCATGGTCAGACACACTGTAAGAATTCCAGTTCGAACTGCCTATTTATTTCCTTTATTCATTCAGTAATTTTTGAGTGCCCAGTGACTGTTACGCATTATGTGAAGTGCTGGGGATTCAAAAGTACCAAGACTGCCTTTGGAGAGTTTATGATTTAGCAGAACGACAAAACAGCCAATTACAGCATCAAGTAATAAGATGGGAATATTTATAAGACACACTCAGAGTAGAGGGGAAATATGCCCACTATGGAGTGCCGCAGATAAGACAGGAATTGGTGAGTCAGGAAAGGGCAGGCAGTACTTGAGCTGAGATGAGCTGGCAGAAATTTTGGTGTCTTATATATGGGAAGGGCATTCTAGGCAAAAGAGATGGATAAGCAAGTCAGAAAGTAATAAAAAACCATTATATTTTTGGGTATTGTAAACAGTTCAGTAGCTTCCCAGCAAGAGAATGTATTGTCTCATAAACATCAGAATAAAGCAAGTTCTTTCCTATCACAGTGCCCTGTCTTGATGGGCAAATTGGTTGGGGATCCTTAATAGGAAGAATGGCAGAACTAGCCACCCACAAATTTTCATTCCATTTCAGGAACGTAAGGTTACATGGTCCTTTGTGGGGTTCTTGGAATTACAAAGGCATCTCACCCAAATGGAGACAACTGTACAAGACACATCTGAGCCTCCCCAGGTCCTGCAATCACAGAATGTGGCAATTCATTAGCATGGCATCCTCCTCCTCAAGCTACTGTTGCTCACATAACCTTTCGTTCTAACAACAAGTCCGCTGGATAAGTATTATCTGCTCCCATTTTATGTTACATTAGTGGGAAAATGGTTTTAAATTACTGCAACAGCTTGTTTCTTTGTTTTAGGCTATCTTTGACATTCCTCTCTGGAGTAGATAGAATTTAGGTTAAGAAAGTTCAGTAACGGGTCATTTTTAGTGTTCATCAAAGGTAGCCATCAGAGCCTAGTGTAGGATGAGAGCTGTTAAGACAAAGAAAAGCCCCTGGAACAGTCAGCAGAGTGGAACCTCAGGAGAAGGATATCAGCAAAGGAGCCCTCATGACCCAATAACCAAAGGTCCTTCAGAACTATGACATCGGATATTCAATTTTAAGCAGTTCTTAAAATGACACTGATCCTTTCCCTTCCCACCTCTATTACACACCAAGAAAAGAAAAGAGTAGCATCTACTAATAGGAGAAAGCTATGGGGAAAGACCAAAGTTGACAAGAGAAGGTATAACAGCAATTAGGGTTTCAAGAATAGAGCAGAAGAATTTTCTGAATGTATGTCTCCTACTCTTTTTCCCCATTGTCATCATCTTGGTCCAAGCAACTTTCATCCTTGGCCTAAACTACTGGCAAAGCCTCTCAAATAATTTGACATTCATTTCTTCCCTGGCCCCAACCCTCAACCTACCCAGTTGCTTCTTAAAATGTTAGTCATCTCTTTCAATCATCTTCACAAAACCATTCCATTGCACTGGAACTGAAATCTAAAATCGTCTCCACGGCCTTTACTGCCTGTCCTGATTTGACATCTATCTACCTCTCCTATCATATCTCACACCACTCTTTTTTTTTTTTTTAATTTTTTTTTTCAACGTTTTTTTTTAATTTATTTTTGGGACAGAGAGAGACAGAGCATGAACGGGGGAGGGGCAGAGAGAGAGGGAGACACAGAATCGGAAACAGGCTCCAGGCTCCGAGCCATCAGCCCAGAGCCTGACGCGGGGCTCGAACTCACGGACCGCGAGATCGTGACCTGGCTGAAGTCGGACGCTTAACCGACTGCGCCACCCAGGCGCCCCTCTCACACCACTCTTAAGACACTGTAGCCCTCCTGGTCTTTTAACAGAAGGCTGGTGTCTTGGCACATGCTGTTCTTTCTTCCTGGAGTGCAAATTCCATTACCCTGCCTGGTACCTGCTCACTCTTCAGATATCAGTTAAAGTTCTGCCTGACTCCATCCCTCACATCATGACCTCTATATGAAATTCATCATGATTTGCAATCATGTGTTTATTGTCTTGTTTGTTGTCCTCCTAACCCATGAGACTGTAAGTTTCATAAGGGTAATCATTATGCCCCTTTCCCATTGTAGTCCAAGTGTTTAGCAGAAGGCCTGGTGCACAGTATGTATGACACAGTCAAAAAATTGTCCATACTTCAATGCAGAAAAAATCCAGCTCCTTAATTTTTTCCCTAATTAATCTTTTCCTCACCATCCCAACTGCAGAGTATATCAAACAACAACCACAAAATCAGAAAACAAACAAATGATACTAAATGCTGACTTGGATAAAATCAGTATGATGAAATGTCTCTTTTTAGATAAAGCAAACTTTAAGGCAAAACTTCTCAGTTTCACATTTCTGTCCCCAGCTCCTGGTTGTTCTTAAGATGGCTTCAGGGTATAGCTCAGGAAGATAGGCATAGTTTATGTAATCCAGAGGCAAAAGAGTTTTGAGGGTGTGCTCTCGTTCCTTTGGTTTCTAGGGTAATGGTTTCTGCCTCCGGGATTGCTGTTTAGAATCCAGGTTCTCAGAGCTGCGGGTCATTTCTGTTGCCATCATCTTAATCTTTTTCAGGCAGATAAATGCTTCAGGTAGACTATGGAGTTAGTGTTACACACAACAAATGGGGAAAAATTGCTTAGTGTGTTTGTACATTATTTCTCTTACTAAATGAGACCTCACTTAATAAATAGTCACTGTATAAAAGAAATGTTTAGGTTTTTAAATTGTTTTTCACAAGGTAAAAAACAGAAAATGGCAACAAGCCTACCGACTATCCCCTCAGTTGGTAATAAAACTCTGTAAAATTTAAGTGTCTGCTATAGTCTTTCTTTGCCTTACTACAATTTTATCTTGCAGAAATAACAGGATCTATAAGTTTAATTTTAACAAGAAAAAAATTAGTGCTATAGGAGTTCATGGTTGAGGCTTACATCTCCAGACTTTAGGCTTAGGACAAAACAAAGCAAAAAGACCCCTATTTTGCTCATCTCTTCTCCAAGGAAAATTATCTTCAATGGATAAAGTAAAACTCACATGATTTAAAGTTATTTAAAACTTACATGATTTAAATGAGAGTTTGAGGCTTAGAAAAACTCTGTCCCAAGATATGGAAAAACATGACAATTATAATTTTAAAGTTGCTGCCCATAATTTTGAGAAATTTTGACTAATGAGAAAGATACCAGGAAAGCTTCAAGAACAATATTGTTTTGGAGCTGCTCCTTTAAAGATAAAAGTAAGTGAAAGTGTTCTTCAAAGGAAAAGGAAGAAGGGCTCAGAGTTGAGCAAACACGAAGTAAAAGTTAACTATACTGTTGGTATGTGTATGGAGGTGGTTAAACAGAAGCCTGGAAAGGGTAGACATCAAATCCTGGAAAACCAGGAATGTCAGACTAAGTAGTGTAGTGATTTTTATTTATTCTTCAATCCTAGGGACACAACTCAAAACTTACATCCTCTTCATTGTTATTTATTTTGTCAAAGAAATACTGCCTAGTGTACGTACACTTTTGAGATTCCATGCCTACATATGTAGTCAAATATGACTCATTCAGTCATTTCAACTCCACGTAATTTTTTAAAATCAGTTATTCTCAACAAGAGACCTTAAATTAACGGAAGTAGAGTCAAGTGAACATGCCCCAGGAAGGCTTCCTGAAGAGATAAGGTCTTAACACTCATTCTGAAGGGAGGTAGACAAATTTTATCAGAGAAGAAAAAAGAATTTCCAAGGATAGAAAATAGGGAGAGAACTAAAAAGCAAAAAGGCCAAGAGATGGAGCATTATTTGTTAGGCTAATAAAGAGAAATATGAAGTTATATTATAGAAGGAAGAGCTATATTTCACATTACCTATTTCCACTTACTACAAAGTGCCCAAGGACAGAAAGCTTGACTTACTACCTACAAAAAGAAATTATTATTTCCAAAGATTTGATAGATTTTCCTGCCTTGGCCGGTCATGCCAATGTTCTTTCCTTCCTTAATGTGACTCATGATGCTTTCTGTGTTTTTTCCCAAGAAAAAAATCAGAATGTGTCTGTTTAACAATATATCTTTTACACTGCCATCCAATTTTTACAATCATAGGTGGAAATAGATTTCTCCATAGTTTATACCCCACTTTCCAAAGATAGTAGAAATTCACATTAATGATCACCTCTGTTTTACCCCTTTCAGAGGGCAGAAATGATAGTTCTTGTGTATGAAAGAAGAATGAGTAAGAAAGTAAAATGAAAGTTTAGGATTTAAACAGAAAAAGAAATCTCAGTTTCAGGTTTCTTTATAAAAAGTGTCCACAATACTCTTTAGAAAACATACTATGAATAAATACTATGTTGCTTAAATCCACTGGAAATTGCTCTGAGCATACTCGAGGCACTGCATAAGTGTTTATTAAAGTGATTCAGGATGAAGGTAGGCCCTGAAGAACAAGTAGGTAAGAACTTAACACTGCATTGCTTAGTGTTTTTGACAGGGACCAACAATTAAGAGACTGTTTACAGTCTACAATCTATAATCAAGGGTAAACATACAATAAAAATTATTGGCTTCATAATGTTTATAGCTAAATTAAAAACAATCTTTAGCTTCTTGTTCCAACTGTGATGAAATAAGAGGTATGGGATTTACAACTATAAAACTGGACAACAGGCAGCACATGGCTGTGATCTCTGAACAATGGGAAAAAGCAATGGGATCTCTGTGACTGTACCAGTCTATTGCCTGGAATCTGTTGCGAGGCCACAATACAAGGAGCAGAACCCAACCAGAGTCCAAAGTCCCCCCAAGTTTAAGAAAGAGAATGGAGTCTGAGGAGGCAAAGGCAGCTAAAATTTGCTACCTTGCATACTGCAGAGGAGGGCACTGCATAGAGACAGTTCTAGAGTCTTTAGCTAACTATTGATCTGCTCATATATACAAAGAAACTACCCAAGACCAGGACAATAACCACTGACAAGTGGTAGGCAAAGTTAACACAGGGCTATAAATCATTCATTTTTTTTAGCAGACAGATTAGAAATATCTCATAATACAAAGGGCATTATATCAAGTCAAGTTATGTATTAACCTACATAAATGTAAATCACCTATACTAAAGATATCTACTAAGGAAAGATATCTCCTTAGTAGAGAGGCTAAATTAGCCCTAGATTAAGGCTCCTCTGCCTAACAAAGTTTAAAATAAAGCTTCAAATGATTCAATTGATTTCAAATAACATAACTTTATGCTAGAATAAAGCCCAATGCAATTTAAAAGAGTGTAACAGCCAAGAACATATAATTTACAGTAAGTACAATTCAATAAAAACATTATTAGGTATGGAGAGAAAAAGGAACTTATGACTATAAGAATTATCAATCAATAGAACCAGAAACAGAAATAAAGAGATGAGAGAAATGGATGATACAATAAGTGCATATTGAACTTCTAGAGATAACATAACGATCTCATCTAGGGCTCTTTCCAGTGATTGATACCAGAATAAATAAAGAAAAAAAGATGAGTGAACTTGAAGACAGCAACAGAAACTGTTAAAAATAAAGCACAGAGAGGAAAAAGTGAACAGAGCATCAATTATTCATGGGATGAGTTCAAAGCTAACATACTTGTAATTAGAATCACAGAAGGAGAAGAACACACTAAAATAGACTTGAAGAAATAAGATCTTAAAAAACTCTAAATCTGATGGAAAATATCAAACCTCAGATCTAAGAATATCAGCAAACCTGTAGTAAAAAAAAAAATAATACAACACACACACGCACACACACACACAGCCACATCATATTAAAATTGCTGAAGACCAGAGGTAAGAGAAAAATCTCAAAAGCAGCCTAAGAAAGAGAGAAAGATTATAAAAAATAATGAGAGGCTGCCAAATGTTTAACAACATGTGCTCTTGAGAAAGAAAAACAAACAAATACAACTTGTAGTATTTGCTGATTCCTAACATATAAATACTCACACTTGGCCTATTTCAGCCTATCAATCTGATGTCCATGAATGCTGAATTTACAAGTGAGGGACACAATCAGCTTTCACAAGGTGGTATAAGCCAGACCCAACACACCATTGTATACAGAGGTTAAATCTAAGAATGGTAGCAGAATTCTTATCAGAGCAATACAAGCAAAAACACTGTTAGTTTAAAATAGTTGTAAGAAAAAAAAGTCAACTTGGACATTTTTATCAAGGAAAATATCTTTTAGAAATAAAATGCAAACTAAATATTATCTTATTTAAGCAGAAGTTTAACCTAAATAAATTTTTATCAAAGAAAATATCTTTTAGAAATAAAATGCAAACTAAATATCTTACTTAAGCAGAAGCTTAACCTAAATAAAGCTTAACCTACATAAATGTAAATCACCTATACTAAGGTGATTATAATAATAAGTTAAGGCAGAAGTATAATGATATCAGATGGAAATGCGACAAGTGACAGAAATGGTGAACATACCAGTAAACGTAAAAGGCATGTATTTCTCACTTTAAAACCTGTAAGTGATAACTGACTGTTCAAAGCAGAAATAACAACACATTTGAACATTTGTTGCACATGTATAAGTAAAATCTATGCCAACAATAGCACAAGGACAGGAAAAGAAAGGGAGCTATATAGTTTTACGATTCTTATATTCCAGGTAATATAATATTTGAAGATAGATTATAGTAAGCCAAAGATGCGAATTTTAAAATTTAGAAAAAAAGTAAATAAAATGGTATAGATTTTAAACCAAGAGTAGAAATGAAATTGGGAGTATAAAAATTAACCCAAAAAGGTAAGGGGGAAAATACAACAAAAAAAATGGGACAAATGAAAAACCAATGTCAAGATAGTTAAGTAAACCCGTATTTATGGGTACTGTATTAAATATAAATGATCTGTAGGGGCACTTGTACCCCAATGTTTATAGCAGCACTCTCAACAATAGCCAAATTATGGAAAGAGCCGAAATGTCCATCAACTGATGAATGGATAAAGAAATTGTGGTTTATATACACAATGGAGTACTACATGGCAATGAGAAAGAAAGAAATATGGCCCTTTGTAGCAACATGGATGGAACTGGAGAGTGTGATGCTAAGTGAAATAAGCCAAACAGAGAAAGACAGATACCATATGGTTTCACTCTTATGTGGATCCTGAGAAACTTAACAGAAACCCATGGGGGAGGGGAAGAAAAAAAAAAAAAGAGGTTAGAGTGGAAGAGAGCCAAAGCATAAGAGACCCTTAAAAACTGAGAACAAACTGAGGGTTGATGGGGGGTGGGAGGGAGAGGAGGGTGGGTGATGGGTATTGAGGAGGGCACCTTTTGGGATGAGCACTGGGTGTTGTATGGAAACCAATTTGACAATAAACTTCATATATTGAATAAATAAATAAATAAATATAAATGATCTAGGGGCACCTGAGTGACTCAGTCATTTAACATCCAACTCTTGATCTCAGCTCAGGTCTTGATCTCACAGACATGAGTTCAAGTCCCGTGTTAGGTTTTACACTAAGCATGGAGCCTATATATAAAAAATCCACATATTCCAATTAAAAGGTAGATTGAAAGATTGGATAAAAAGAAAGACTCTGATATATATTCTCAACAAAAAGCCTGCTTTAAACATAAAGACACAGTTAAAAGTTAAAGAATAGAAAATAATGTTCTATGTATACAGTAATTTTTTTGAGTGGCTATATTAATATCAGACAAATTAAATTTCAGGACACTAAAAGCATGAATTGTCAAAGAATATATTGGACTTCATCAAAACTTAAAACTTTGGATATATTGGGCTTCACCAAAACAAACTTTTTCTCTTCAGAAGACATTCTTCAGAAACAACAAAGAAAGCAAGCCATGCCTGTAAGAATATATTTTAAAAATAATTATTACATAAAGGATTTGTCACCAGAATATAAGACAAACAACCCAGCTTTTTTAAAAATGAATAAAAGATTCTGATAGACACTTCACCATAGAAGATATACAAATGATCATCAAATATAGAAAAAAAAAGTAACATCTATAGTCATTAAGGAAATACAAATTAAAACCACAGTAAGATACCACTAAACACCCAGTAAATACCACTTCTAAATTACCATTACTGACAATAATCAAATTTTGGTAAAAACATGAAGCTATTGTAAATGCTCACACATTTCTGGCATGAATGCAAAATTGTACAACTTTGGAAAGCAGTTTGACAGTGTTGTATAATGTTTAACATTCACTTAGATGCAAGCCAGACACCCCACTCCTAGGTATTTAACGAAAAGAAACGAAAACATTTGCGCAAGGTTTGTACTTGAATATACAAAAAGTTATTCATATTAGACAAAATACAGGGCACTTTCCAAATGTCTATTGTTTTATGGCTATAAACAAGTGCTTGTATCCATATGATGGAATACAGTTCAGTAATAAAGAGGGAAAAAGTGCTGATGTATACAATAATATAGGTAAAGTTTTAAAACACTATGCTAAAGAAAACAATCCAGATACAAATGGCTATCTTCTTTTTTATTCCATTTAAGTTAAATTCCAGAAAAGACAAAACTATAGTTACAGAAAGCAAATCAGAGGTTTGCACAGGCCAGGAGTAGGGTTGGGGATTGACTGCAAAGGCACACAGAGAAACCAGGAGGGTGACAGAAATGTTCCACATCATTTTGGTAATTTAGACAACTGTGTATATTTTTGTTAAGACTCATTGAAAATAATTTAATTTTATTATATTTAAATTACACATCCATAAATCTGATGATGAGGGAAAAACACTTTAGTTTAATTCCCATCAAAAACCCAAACTCCGTTAACACTTGGGCTCACTGAAACTTATAATCAAGATTGGAATTAATGATAATTATAGAGATGAAAACTAAGGCCCACAGAAGTTGATTAACTTCTCTTATATGACCACACATTGTAGTTTGCCTGGACAGTCCCCATTTATTTCTGTTACCCTAGTGGCATCATTATTAATGGTACCCTCTTCCACTTTCAAAAACCCCCTAGTTTGCATAAGAAATGTGGTGGTTACTATACCTCTATCATTTGGCAAATCAGTAACATAGCAAAGTCCAAACTCATGGTTCCTTGCTCCCAACCACTACTTCCCACTGAACCACACGGCTGTTAGTCTGAAATAGGAGGCTAGGGAACTTTACTGTCTGTAAGTCATCTTGTTAGATTTGATAGAGGTAAACATTCTCCTTTAATATGCACATATATATACTCCTACACTCACATACATAGATGTTTACACATATGAATTCACACACAGGAGTTTACGGCCAGAGCCTTCCCACTTGCCAGTGTTGAAGATCAAATACACTGTGTCCCAAGGAAGAACACAGCTATCTCTGAGTATGGCCTTAGTGCTTTACTTCAGTTCTCCACGTCTCAATTCATCCTTTGTAAAAGATTACCTCTGTAAGTTTTGGTTATCTTAACTGAAAATATATAACCTCGAATTTAAGAACCAATATGTGTTACATGTTGAATTGTGCCCCCCAAAAGATACGAAATTCTAACCCCCAATACCTCAGGATGTGACCAGATATAGTTAAGAGGAGACCACACTGAGTAGGGTGAGCCCCTCATCCAATATAATTGGTGTCCTTATGAAAAGAGAAAAGACACAGAGACAGAAACACACAGGGAAAAGATAGCCATGAGATGGAGGCAGAGACTGGAGTGATGCATGTAAAGTCAAGAAATGCTACAGTTTGCCAGCAAACATCAGAAACTAGAAGAGGTAAAGAAGGATTTTCCCCCAATGACATCAGAGGAAGCCTGACCCTGCCATCTCCGTTATTTTGAACTTATAGCCTCCAGAACTGTGAAACAATTCATTTCTGTTGCTCTAAGACATCTAGTTCGTGGTAATTTGTTGCAGCAACTCTCAGAAACTAATACAGTAGGTGACCTGCTTAGTAAATTCTCAAATACCAGGATTGTAGAATTTTACTAACATTTATACATTTACTCCCTAATTCTGACTGGCTGAATCTTTAGAATGTTTTATTAACCTTTTATCTCTCACCAATATCGCCATTCAGGTAAAGCCATGTTTCACATCTAGATTTATAGAAACTTTCATAGCTTAAAACCCTGCCTACTTTACAAATCCTTCCATTACTCATCCCAGCACCATGACAACCTATGCCCCTTATTTCTGCATTTACAATAAGCAGGGAGACTCAGCAACCTATACTCTGGGTATGTGGATATCTCAGTCTACTCTGGCTGCTATAACAAAATACCATAAACTGGGTAACTTATAAATGACAGACATGTCTTAGTTCTGGTGTTTGAGAAGGCCAAGATCATGGTATCACTGGATTTGGTGTCTGGTGAGAGCCCACTTCCTGATTCATAGATGGAGTCTTTTTGCCATGTCCCCACATGGTAAAAGGAAGAAGGAAGTTCTGTCAGCCTCTTTTATAAGGGTAATAATCCCATTCATGAGGGATCACCCTCCTGACTTATCACCTCCCAAAGCCCCATCTCCTAATACCATCGCCTTAGGGGTTAGGATTTCAATATACGAATTTTAGGGGTATGGGGAGACACAAACAGGTCATAGGAATAGATCAGCCAAACTAAGAGGCAAGGAGATCTTATCAAAATAAATGGAAAGAGAATCTTCAGTTCTTTCCTCTTCAACTTTATATCTTTCCATAAGAAAACCTTTGAAAATTCTCTCTGATGGTTACTCCTGCACTTTCCTGATGTTTCAGAGCATTGCAGCACCAACATTAAATGTCCTTTACATGGGGCAGTGAACCCTCAGCTCCAGAGTATCAACATCACTTAAATTTTTTGTGTTTTTCCCAAAGGCCAGGAAAAGTCCAAAAATTGGAACATGGCAATGTCAGAGAAAATTGAGTTAAAATGATCCCATCTCTTAGATCAGAATTACTTATGTGGCTCTAACAGCAACACCCACCTTCTCCTGACTGTATGAAAACCACTACCTAAAGAAAACACTCATTTAAGAGTGCCTTAAAACAAACAAACAAACAAAGGATAGCCATTATAGATATTCGTCTGTCATCTATCACATTCATTTATTGACCTTGGTGTAAGTTAAAACCTGCAAATTTTTTTTAGAAAAGATGTTACCAAATGGAATCTGTACTATGGTCCCAATGTTTTAGCCTTTTTATTGTGGTAAATATATATTTAATATAAAATTTACTATTTTAGATATTTTTAAGTGTTCAATTCAGTGGCCCTAGGTACATTTACAATGTTGTACAACCATCCCCACTATCCATTTCCAGAATTTTTTCATCATCCCAAACATAAACTCTGTACCCACTTGATCATAACTCCCCTTCCTCCCTCCCCCAGTATGGTCCCATTTTTGTAATAAAAGTGTGTGTGTGTGTGTGTGTGTGTGTGTGTGTGTGTGTGTGTGTATAAATATATATATAAATAAATATATAAAAAATGGGTAACTGGATTAAAGGTCACTTTTAAACTTTTTGAAAGTCATAGAATAAATGAGTTAGAATAGGTATATAGCCCTTAGAAACAGCACCTGAAACCACAGTATGCAAATACTGGTGTTATAAGTATCATTTGTTTTGCTCGTCCTTATTTTTCTGTTTTTTTCTAAAGTGACTTCCTTTTATAATCAAAATAAAAGTTATTATGACATTTTTAATAACAGAAAGCCCATGAAGTCACTACAAAATAGGTAAGTATCCAAATCATAAAATATGACTTAAAAAGCAAAACAACAATGTAAGATATGTAACCATGCATATAAGTAAGCAAGCCTATCAGTGGAACAGTCCTAAAATACAGCAATAAAAAAGGATCTACCCAGAAAAATAGAGGTCAGGCCAAACCAGAGAACAAAGATTTGACAAGATTTCACCCCTTGCAAGTCTGTTTCTGAACAGTTTCCCATGGTCTCACTAGGATCTACCCATTATGCTCTTGCATCATCCATGGCCTGATTTCTTTTAGCTGTGATTCATTTCATATCAACCCTGAGTCCAGGGCTAATTTTTCAGCTACACAAAGAAATATAGTAGCACAAATCCTGATTAGGAACTTCTGAAAACGCAGGATTTCCTGTGTGCACAGATCAGCAGTGTTGAGTTCTGTCAAAAACGTAGGCCTATATCTTCTTTTTCTTTTATTCTTCAAACATATTCTGTCTCAGTGCCCACATATTCTGTGTACATTACTCTCATTTACTGCTGCTCTGAATGTGAGCATTTTATAGTCAGTGGTGCAACGCTTATATCCTCCATAGATTCCTCTTCAATACGTGTAACTGACTCCAACTCTTTAAAATGTAGCTCTTTACACACAAAGGTGTTGAACACAGCCATTTGTATCATCTCTGCTAAATTATACAGTTTCAGCTTTATCATGAAATTTTAAGACTACTCAGAAAGTCACTAAATTATGTGTTCTGCTTACCAGAGAAAGAGGATACGTCATCAGGGTCTGATACTTTAACACTTTGGGGGCCTAATGTCTTATTCAGTCCTTCTTAGTGACGAATCCAGACCACATTTGCATTAATAGCCTTAACCCTAGTCACAGGTTTAATTTGTTTGAAACTATATTTAGGCCTTTGGGAGCCTCTATAATGAATTTCATTAAATGGAAAGATTATATAATGTACTCTTTTATGATTAACTAACTCTGTATAAAGATGGTAATTATAATTAAACTCATAATTTGACTCATGTGTCATTATCATAATAATTAATCAAGTCATTTTACCCCACAAGTGTTCAAAAACTGCAATGTATGTGAAACAGAAACAATTCTAAATCACAAAAAAAATGCAACTTTCCCATACATTTCAGAAATGCTCCAGTCTTCTGTCAGTCCTTTTAGCTAATGGCCACTTCCCTGACTCCCCTCCACTTTTCATTACTTAAAAGATGACAATACTTTTATCTAGAACATCCTCATTTCAGATCGGAGGGACTGTATAGCTTAGGCATATATGATGTTTTTGCTTTTAACAGAGAGGATTTGCTACTTTCCTCAGGTTACTCAACTTTGCGTGTGTGGTCTGTGGCGCAACATTAAATAAATGGGCAGTATTAACCAGAATCCCCATGAAACCCACTTTCAGAAGTATGACCTGATAACCTGGTGAAAGCATTGGCACTAGACAGCATAGAATTTCCCCATTTCAAAAATGAGAAGGAAGACTCAGGATTCACAGCAGCCCAGAAAAACCCACACAAATGCTCCCCAGGAATTACAATTAACCCCAATGAACTGCCACATTCTAGGCTTTCAGAGGATTTATCTAAAACATCACTGATCATAATGCATCCCTGTCCCTGCACAAGTTTACAGTAACAGCTGCAGGCCAAGGAAATGCTACAGGCAAAACAAACAGTAGCATCATTATGACTATTTTTAGCCTGCAGGATGGAGTCAGCCCAGGGCTGCTGGTTGGGCTCAGAGCCCAGGTACTCAGGCGTCAGCATTCCACAGCACAGCTGAGCAGGATCATTTCAGCAACGAGTCAGGATCCTTTGGAAAACCCTGACTGAGCATAGGATCCTCTATGAAATTGTTATACTCATATTTAAGGAAACAGTACAAGGCACAGTGTGAATTCTGTGGTACCAAAGGTTTTCCCATCCAAACCATGCTCCTGGGGGACACAGGTGTGTAGTGAACACACATAATGACATTTTGGCTTTTTTTTTTAATTTTCTAGTCCTACTTACCTTTCAAAATTTACCTCAAACAATGTCTTCTGCAAGAAGCCTTTCGCACTCACCTACCCCAAGCATTTACCATGCTGTGCTGCAATCCATGACTATAAATGCCTTTCAAGTAAAAAACCATCTTTCATTCATCTTTGTAGCCCCAACACTTAGCACAACACCTAACAGGACCTAAAATAATTGGTTTACTGAATGAATAAACAAACGTCCTTTCCAGCTCTGCATCCAGGAAGATTGAGATAGGCCAGTCAGATACCCAGCACAGCCTTCACAAATGAGGAAAAGGACAGCTAACTCTGGTGAAAGTGGGGAAGCTTAGGAAAGTGCAGAGAAAGATCCACTTGGCTCTATAGGACAGGCCCAGGATGAGCACCAATTAATAAAAAGGAAGGACAAAAGAAGGTTTCGCTTATTAACTTTGCCCAGGACTAACCTGGGGTTTTGTAAGGTAAGTTAAATGTGATCAAGCTTAGACTTTGTGGAATGACCTTAAACAGAATGACCTTATATTAAGATTTCTAAAAGTCCCATATACACTCTAATAAGCAGGAGGGGCATCAAATCTTAATGATATATTTTAAAAATACTTAGATTTACAGTTCCCCTTGACCATGTGGTTCTTCAGTGTCCTCAATGGGGGCATTACTGCCACACCTTAGAAGTATTTTGAAAATTTGTGGGGGTTCTTGATCTTCTAGTATAAATGTTCCTGTGCATTACATACTGAAATGTATTTTATTATTACTTACTTTTCCTTTGTATTTCCCTAAATTATAATTTTCTATTTTCAAATCAAGTGTACCTAGGTTTTATTATCTATATATTTTTTAAAGAAAGTAAAGAGAACATTACATATTTTCTATGTAAAAGCTCAGTCTCATTTCCAGGCATCCCAGAAAATGGACCAAGAAAATGTGGAATGGGTAATGCACACTGTACTTGACTTTCTTCGAGTCTTCATGTCGCATATCCTTCAGCTACAAGGAAGCTTTGCCCCCGGAGACTCCACCTAGAACTCTCAGACAAGGATGTTATGCTTCAACATTTGAGACAGATGCTAGTGACTATCATGTTGTCAGATCTGCTAACTTTGGAGGCAGAGAACAGCTTATGCCACTGTGGAGATCAAGGAAAGTCCAGAGGTTGCACTTAAATTTGTCCTTGAAGAACAGAATAGCAGGGAGGAGAGTTCCAGTTCAAAATGACATTGTAAGAAGACTCTAAACTCACCTCCTCCATGGACACATCAAATTATATCTATTAATAGAACAACTCCCCATGAGGAACTAAAGGTTGGCTGAATAACCAAAGACAGAATGGTAAGAGTACAGTAAGAGATATAGAGACATGGTAACAAAGAGTATACTCACCCCCAACACTACAAATAGCAGTGGGAAGGGATAGTACTGAGGAACTGGGAACAGATTCCTCTATCTTTGAGCACAGAAGAAACAAAAAACAAAACATACAAACAAACCAAAAAAACACCTCAGGTTTAAAAGAGTATCTAGTGTACAAAAGAGACAACACTGGAAGTCTATCAAGTGGCAGAGGAGCTACAAGAAAGCTCTCTAGGTTAGAGGAACTGGAGAATGATATGGTTTATGTTCTCATCCCCACCTTGGAAGCCTAAACCACAGCAGGGTTCAGACACCATGGCAGGTAGGTCTGGTATGCTTGTGAATTAAGTGAGCCCAGAGTCCACAGACACACAGCAGCTCTAAGACCCTCTGGTACACAGAAGAAAAGCCATAGTTTAGAAGGGCTAGAGAACTGTGGGAACATTCTCTCCCTCTTCCCTTTAAAAGCCCAGACCAGAGCAGGGTCCAGTTCACAGTGAGCTTGCAACCTCAGTGAATCCAGGGACTACAATCTCACACCAGCCACCCCATGGTGCTGGGGCACAGAAAGCAAGCCATGTTTCTCTGAAAGTTTTGTTGTTATTGTTTCTGTTGTTTTTACTTCTTACATTTTTTAATTTTTTTCTTTTTGCTTTTGTTTTTTTTTTCTTTCTTGTTCTTTTTATTCTTCTTTTTCTTTTAGTTTTCCTTTTATTATTTTTTTCTTCTCTCTGTAAAAAGCCATGGTTTATATACAGCCACAGCTCTGGCAAGCCAGCAAAAGTCACCATGCATACAGTCTGCATAGGAATCACCAAACACAAGACCACTCCCTTCAACTTTAGGACAAGTAGCCATTTCACCTAATCCATAGAAACACGGGAAGTCAAACAAAATGAAAAGACAGATGGATATGCTCCAAAAGAAAAAACCTCAGTGAAAGAATTAAATGAAACAGAGATAAGCCATATGTTTAAAAGAATTTAAAGTAATGATTACAAATATATTCATTGGGCTAGAGAAAAGAATGGAAGAACTCAGTGCGACCTTCAATAAAGAGATAGAAAGTATTAACAAGAATCAATCAGAGATGAAGAATAACTGAAATAAAAAACACACCAGAAACAATCAACAGTACACTAGAGTATGCAGAAGAATGTATCAGCTATCTGCAAGACAATGTAATGGAAAGTACACAAGCTGAAGAGCAAAAGAAAAAAAAAGAAAAAGAAAAAAAAATTAAGAGAGGAGAGATTAAGAGAATCTTGGACAACATCAAGCAAACAATTATTTGCATTTTAAGGGTCCCAGAAGAAAAAAAGAGAGAGAGAGAGAAAGGGGTAGAAATCTTAATTTAAGGAATAACTGAAAACTTCCCTAACCTAAGAAGGGGGAAAAAAAAAACAAACATCTAAGTCCAAGCAGCACAAAGAGTTCCAAACTAGATGGACTCAAAGAGAGGTCCACACCATGATGGATGATAATTAAAATGTCAAAAAAAAAAAAAAAAAAAGATAAAGAGAGAATCTTGAAAACAGCACGAGAGAAATAAAAAGTTACCTACAAGGGGAAAAACTTGTAAGACTGTGAGTGGATTTGCCAGCAGAAACTTTGCAAGCCATAAGAGAGTGGCATGATATACTAAAAACACTGAAAGGAAAAAATCTACAGCCAAGAATACTCTACCCAGCGAAGTTATGATTCAGATTTAAAGGAGATATAAAGAATTTCTCAAACAAAATAAAAAGGAGTTTATCACTACTAACCAGCCTCACAAGAAATGTTAAAGGGATTCTGTTAAGTGGAAAAGATAATGAGACATAAGAAAAATATAAATAGAAGGATGTAAAATATGACAACACATACATAAAATGTGAAGGAGTACAAATAGAAAATGAAAAAGAAAAAAGTTTTTCTCTTGTTTTTTTTTTCTTTTTTATACAATGTGTTTGAACTTAAGTGACCATCAAATTAATAAGGACTGCTATTTACTTAGGATATCATATGTGAGCTTCATGGTAACCACAAACTCAAAACCTAAGATAGACACACAAAACATAAAGAGAAAAACAGCCAAACAAAACATTATAAGTCCTCAGTGATCACAAAAAGAGAGAGCAAGAGAAGAAAGGAACCAAGAAGATCTACTAAAACAACCAGGAAACAAATTTTAAAGGGCAATATGTACATGCCTATCAATAATTACTTTAAGTGTAAATGGCTTAAATGCTCCAATCAAAATACATAGAGTGGCAGAATGTATAAAAGAAAAAAATCTGTATACTGCCTACAAGAGATACACTTCACACTTAAAGACGCATACAGACTGAAAGTGAAGGCATGGAAAAACACTCACCATGAAAATTGAAGCAAAAAAAAAAAAAAAAAAAAAGAACAGGAGCAGCAATACTTACATCAGACAAAATAGACTTTGAAACAAAAACTATAATAAGAGACAAAGAATAGTATTACACAATGATAAATCTAACAAGAGGATGCAACAACTGTAAATATCTATACACCCAATGCTGGAGCACCTAAATATATAAAGCAAATATTAACAGACATAAAAAGATAAATTGATGGTAATATAATAATAGTAAGAGACTTTAACTTTCCACCTGCATCAAAGGATAGATCATCCAGACAGAAAATCAATATGGAAACAAGGTCTTTGAATGACATACTGGACCAGATAGACCTAACAGATATTTATAGAACATTCCATCCAAAAACCATAGGATACCCATTCTTTTCACATGCACAAGGAACATTCTCTAGAACAGATCACATATCAGGCCATTAAAAAGGCCTCAATAAATTTAAGAATATTGAAATCATACCATGAATTTTTACTCACCACAATGGTATGAAACTGAAATACATCACAAGATTGGCCCCCCCAAAAAATTCACAAACACATGGAGACAAAACAACATGATACTAAACAACCAGTGGGTCAATAAACTATCAAAGAATAATTTTAAAAAATACATGGAGACAAATGAAAACCAAACACAAAGTTCCAAAATCTCTGGGACACAGTGAAAGCAGTTCTACGAGGAAGTGTTTATCAACATAGGCCTACCTCAAGCAACAAACAAATAAAACCTCCGTCTAATCATACACCAAAAGGAACTACAAAAATACGAACAAACACAGGCCACGGTGTGTATAAGAAAGGAAATAATAAAGATAAAGGCAGAAGTAAATGATGTAGAGATTAAAAAAAAAAACAAAAAAATCAATGATACTAAAAGCTTTTCTTTGTAAAGATAAAATTGGCAAACCCTAGGTCAGACTCATCAAAAGAAAAGGTGAAAAAAAACCCAAGTAAGTAAAATTAGAAATAATAGAGAAGTAACAATTGATGTCACAGAAATAGAAAAGGATTGTAAGAGAATACTATGAAAAAATGTATGACAACAAACTGGACAACCTAGAAGAAATAGATCAATTCCTAGAAACACACAACCTTCCAAAACTGAATCAGAAAGAAATATAAAATCTTTTTTTATGTTTATTTATTTATTTTGAGAAAGAGAAGGAGTGCAAGCAGAGGAGGGGCAGAGAAAGAGAGGGAGTGAGAGAATCCCAAGTAGGTTCTGCCCTGATAAAGATCATGACCTGATCAAGAGTTAGACACTTAAATAACTGAGCCACGCAGTTTCCCCAAAATCGAGTATCTTAACAGACCAATTACAAGTAAGAAACTGGAACAGGTAATCAAAAATAAATAAATAAATAAATAAAATAAAGGTGAAGGACTGCATGCTTTCACAAGTGAATTCTAACAAACATTTAAAGATGATCTGATACCTATTCTCCAACTATTCCAAAGCAGCAGCAGCAGCAGCAGCAGCGGCAGGAGGAGGAGGAAAGCTTTCAAATACATTCTATGAGGCCAGTATTACCAGATACCAAAACCAAGCCAAATCACTACAAAAACAATAAATAAATAAAATAAAACCACAGGGCAATAGCCCTGATGAACACAGATACAACAAAAATCCTGAACAAAATACTAGCACAACACATACAGCAATACAGTAAAAAGATAATTCACCCCAGAAATGGGATTTATTTCTGTGATACAAGAATGGTTTAATATTTGCAAATCAATAAACATCATATCCACATCAACAAAATTAAACATAAAAATCATGTCATCATCTCAATATGCAGAAAAACATTTGACAAGATTCAACATCTATTCATGATAAAAACTCTCAATAAAATGGGTTTAGAGGGAATATTCCTCAATACAATAAAGTCCACATATGAAAACCCCACAGCTAACATTATCCACAAGGATGAAAAACTCAGAGTTTTCCCTCTAAAGTCTGGAATACAATAAGGACATCTACTGCCACCACTTTTATTCAATGTAGTGCTAGCAGTCCTAGCCACAGCAATCAGACAAAAAAAATAAATAAGAGGCATCCATATCGGTAAAGAAGAAGTTAAACTGTCCCTGTCTGCAGATGACATAACTCTATACATAGAAAATCCTCAAGATCCCACCAAAAAACTACTAGAGGTAATAAATGAATTCAATGAAGTGGCAGGATACAAAATAAATACACAGAAAGTGGTAACATTTCTATACATTAACAATGAAGTCACAGAAATAGAAATTTAAAAAACAGTACCATATACAATTGTAACCCCCCCAAATAAAATACCTAGGAATAAACTTAACCAAAGAGGTAAATATATTTACTCTGAAAACAATAAAAAACTGATGAAAGAAATTAAAGATGAGGGGCGCCTGGGTGGCGCAGTCGGTTAAGCGTCCGACTTCAGCCAGGTCACGATCTCGCGGTCCGTGAGTTCGAGCCCCGCGTCAGGCTCTGGGCTGATGGCTCGGAGCCTGGAGCCTGTTTCCGATTCTGTGTCTCCCTCTCTCTCTGCCCCTCCCCCGTTCATGCTCTGTCTCTCTCTGTCCCAAAAAAAAATAAATAAAAAACGTTGAAAAAAATTAAAAAAAAAAAAAAAGAAATTAAAGATGAGACAAATGGAAAGATATTCCACATTCATAGATTGGAAGAATTACTATTATCAAAACGTCCTTATTACCCAATCTACAAATTCAATGCAATCCCTATTGGAATACCAGCAGCATTTTTTGCAAAACTAGAAAAAATATTAAAATTTAGGGGCGCCTGGGTGGCGCAGTCGGTTAAGTGTCCGACTTTAGCCAGGTCACAATCTCGCGGTCCATGAGTTCGAGCCCCGCGTCAGGCTCTGGGCTGATGGCTCAGAGCCTGGAGCCTATTTCCGATTCTGTGTCTCCCTCTCTCTCTGCCCCTCCCTCGTTCATGCTCTGTCTCTCTCTGTCCCAAAAATAAATAAAAAATGTTGAAAAAAAAATTAAAAAAAAAATTTATATAGAACCACAGAAGACCCTGAATAGTTAAGTCAACCCTAAGAAAGTAGGTATCACAATTCCACATTTTAAAATACACTACAAAGCTATAATAATCAAAATACTAGGGTACTAACACACACACACACACACACACACACACACACACACACACACACACACACATAGATCAACAAACGGGTGAGAGACTCCAGAAATAAACCCACATATATACAGTCAATTAATCTATAATAAATAGGCAAGAATATACAATGGGGAGAAAAGTATTTTCAATAAATGGTGCTTGGAATACTGAACACCCACATATAATGTAAAAGAAGAAACTGGACTACTTTCTAACAACATACACAAAAATAAGCTCAAAATGGAGTAAAGACCTAAATGTGATACCTGAAACTATAAAAATCCTAAAAGAGAACTCAGGCAGTGATTTCTTGGACATCAGCATAGCAATATTCACATTTTTATAGATACCACCCCAAGGCAAAGGAAACAAAAGCAAAAGTAAACTATTGGGATTCCATCAAAATAAAATACTTTTGCAAAGCAAAGGAAACCATCAACAAAACAAAAAGACAATCTACTGAATAGAAGAAGATATTTGCAAATGATATATCCAATCAGGAGTTAATACCCAAAATAGATAAAGAACTTCTACAACACGAAAACAAAATCTGAGTAAAGAATGGGCACAGGACCTGAAGATATATTTTTCCAAAGAAGACATGCAGATGGCCAACAGACACATAAGATTTTCGATATCACTAATCATCAGAGAAATGCAAATCAAAACCTATACTACCTCATACCTGTCAGACTGGCTGAAATCAAAAAGACAAGAAATTAAGTGTTAGTGAGGATGTGGAGAAAAAGGGAACTTTGTGCACTGTTGGTGGGAATGTAAATTGGTACAGTCACTGTGAGGAAAAAATATGGAAATTCCTCAAAAAATTAAAAATAGAAATACCATATGATCCAATAATTCCACTATTGGCTATTCACCCATGGAAAACAAAACACTAACCCAAAAAGATATATGTACCCCTATGTTTATAGCAGCATTATTTATAATAGCCCGGACATGGAAACAACCCAAGTGTCTACCAATAGCTGAATGGATAAGGAAAATGTGGCATGCAGACACACACACACACACACACACACACACACACACACACACACACAGTGGAATATTACACAGCCATAAAAATGGATGAGATCATGGCATTTGAGACAACATGGATGGACCTAGCAGGTATTATGCTAAGTGAAGTAAGTCAGACTGAGAAAGACAAATACCATGTGATTCCACTCAAATGGAATCTTAAAGAATAAACTAAAAGCAGAATCAGAACTATAAATACAGTGAACAACAACAACAAAAATACAGTGAACAAACTGATGGTTTCCAGAATGGTGAGGAGTGGGGCATGGTCAAAATAAGTGAAGGGGAGAGGGAAATACAGGTTTCCGTTTATGAAATAAGTCATGGGGAGGGAGGGTCAGGGGGAAAGGCACAGTATAAGGAAGACAGTCAATGATGTTGTAATAGCAATGTAATAGGGCAGGTGGTAGATACCCTTGTGGTGAAAATGGCATAATGTGTAAACTTGTCAAACCACCAAGTGTACACCTGAAACTAATTTAACATTGTAAGTCTACTATACTCAAATAAAGGGGACAAAAGAATAGCACTGTTAGGTTTTCCCTACTTTTCTTTCTTCTCTTCTACTAAAAAAAAAAAGTGCAAAGAATTGGATCAATCATAATCCTTTGCCTGTAACACACCATTATCACTGGTCCACACCAAAGGATCCAAATCTCTTGACCAAGATAGTTATAGCAGAACAGAATCTTATTCCAGCATTAAATAACAAAGCCACTACAAAGCTAAAATTACATAAATCTAATTACCTTAGAAGTTTCCTTACTTACATCAAGCATAAAGTACACTGTACATGATTTTCATGAATAACCCTGAATAGCAATTATTATGCATATCAAAGTTTTACAATAATAGAAGAAATTTAAAAATCATCCATGCAGACTTCTGATTATTTGAACATTTCTGCTGCTATAACTCTCAAATGCTTGGCAGCCAATGGGGATGGGTGGAGACTTTCAAAATATTCTCACTTTCCTGTAAGATTTATTCAATTCTGTTTTTCTTAAGACTTCTTAAGGGTTTTTCTTTCTTTTTCTAATCTTAGAATACTTTTAGATGTACAAAAACGTTGCAAAAATTGTACAGTGAGTTCCCATGTATGCCAAACTCAGTTTCCCCAATTATTAACATCTTATATTAGTGTGGTACCTTTTTCATAATTTATGAACCAATATATCAACACACTATTATTTATTAAAATTCATAATTTTTGCACATTTCTTTAATTTTGTCCTTTTTTTGTTCCAGGAGCTCATCCAAGATTCCACATTATATTTAATTATGTCTCCTTAGGCTCATGTTGGCTGTAATTTTCTCAGATTTTCCTTGTTTTTGATAACCTTGATGTTTTTGAGGAGTACTGGTCAGGTATTTGGTAGAATGTTCCTCAAATGGGATTTGTCTGATGTTCTCCTTAAGATTGACTGGCATTATGGAGTTTTAGAAAAAACAAACAAACCACAGACATAAAGTGCCACTCTCATCACATCACAGCACATCATCATGATTTATAACTGTTGGTGTTAACCTTGTTCCCTAAGCTGAGGGTTTATCATGTTTCTTCCATGTAAAGCTATTGTTTTCCCCTCTTGACATATGGCAGGTACTCTTTGGAAGAAAATTATTCATACCACACTTAAAGAGTGAATTATGATCATGATCCTCCTCCTTGAGGACACATTATCTACATAAATTATTTGGAATTCTTCTGCACAGATCTATTTCTCCATTTATGCAATCACTCATTTCAATCACTATAGAGTCATGAATACTTATTTTATAATTTGATACTGCTTTATTTATGGCATTGCTCCAATGGTTCTAGCTTTGGCCATTGCAAGAGCTTTCAGTTGGCTCCTGTGTCACTCTGAAGAGTTTTTTTCCCCTCTTGTAGCATTTCCATGCTTTTTAACACTACAAGACTACAAGATATTCCAGGCTTCTCTGATTCAAAATTTTATGGATGATTCTAGCTTTCTCTCTTTGCTTGTCTATAGCCTCTCATTCCACCAGTAAAAAGAAACTTGCTCCCAACATCAGCCAGTGTTCAATTTGAAAATACATACATGCATAGTGGTTCCAGGGTTTTTTACCCATACCTCAGTGGGAAACTATTATCAACTAGAATACAGTGCTTGTATGCATTTCCAGTTGTCATCAACCTTCCATTCTCCATTCATTTCCAAAGTTACTTAGGTCATCAGCTTTTCCTCTCACCTCCATTGGTGAGGTTATTTTTTACATTTTTTAAAAAATTTTTTAATGTTTATTTATTCTTGAGAGAGAGAGAGAGCATGGACAGGGGAGGGGCAGAGAGAGGGAGACAGAATCTGAAGCAGGCTCCAGGCTCTGAGCTGTCAGCACAGAGCCCAGTACGGGGCTCAAACTCACAAACCATGAGATCATGACCTGAGCTGAAGTCGGACGCCCAACTGACTAAGCCACCCAGACGCCCCATTTTTTTTACATTTTAATATAGTTATATTATTTCATCACATTCTGCATTCCATCCCAGAATTCCCCACCTTCTTAAACCATTTTTTTTTAATTTGCATACAGTAGAGTTCACTCTGTGCTGTTAAATTCTTTAGGTCTTGAGAAATGTATAGTGTCATGAATCCAGTGTAACGGTATTATATAGAATAGCTTCCTCACCCTAAAACCTTCCTTGCACTTCATCCACTTAATTCTTCTTCCTTCCCCAAATTCTTGGCAACCCTTGATCTGTCCATCAGCTCCAAGTTTTACTTTTCTCAGGCTGTTTTGTAAATGGAGTCATACAATATCAAGACTTTTCAGACTTGTCTCTTTCTCCTGGTAATATGCAATTAAGCTTTTTCCATGTTTTTGCATAGCTTGATGGTCCTTTTCTTTTTATCGCTAAATACTTTTCTATAGCATGAATGTATCAGTTTTCTTTTTTTTATCTATTCACCTATTGAAAAACATTCTAGTTCCTTCTGGGTTTGAGTGATTATGAATAAAGCTGCTATGAACATCCACATGCAAGTTGTTACATGGACACAAATTTTCAAATCAATTGAGTAAATGCCTACTAGCACAATTCCTAGGTTGTATGGCAAGACTATGTTTGGCTTTGTAAGAAATTGCCAAACGATATTCCAAAATGACTATACCATTTTGTTCTCCCACCAGCAAAGAGGAAGAGTTCTTATTGCTCTCCGTTTATGGCAGAAATTGGTCTTGTCTGCTCTTGGATTTCAACCATTCTAATATATGTGCAGCGGTAGCACGTTGTTCTTTTAACACAAAAATAATGTTGAGCATCTCTTCACATATTTATTTGCCATCTCAATACCTTCTTGGGTGAGGTGTCTGTTCAGATCTTTTGCCAATTTTCTTATTTTTTTGATACTTTTAAATTTTAGGAGTTTTGTAGGTTTGGGATGTCTTTTATCAGATATGTGATTTGTAAATATGCTCTTCTAGTCAGTGACTTACTGTTTTATTCTCTTAAGAGTGTTTCATAAAGCAAAGTTTAACTTAAATAATGGCTAACTTATCAAATTCATCTTTTATAAAACAAGCTCTCGGTATTTTATTATATCTTAAAACTCGTTTCCAAACCCAAGGTCACACAGACTTTTCTCCTATATTTTCTTCTGGAATTATTATAGTTTTGCATTTTTTATTTAGACCCATGATCCATTTTGGTTAAATTTTGTGTGGCTAGGTTCTATGGGAGTTAGGGTTTTTGCTTTGTTTTCACATGTGAATGCCCAGTTCCATACTGCAAGCTGCTCTAAGGAGCTGGGAGTGGAAGAGTGAGGTGGAGGGATAATGCTGGTTGAACTAAGAAACTAAAACCAGTGTATGAATTAAATGAATCAATGATGTGACCCTACTGTGCTCACGATGAGGATATTTTATCTTTCTCCTTTTACAGCTCCTCCAGGGAAGCCATGTGGTAAACAAGCTTCAGAAGGCCTACTTCAGAGTTCTCATTTGCCTCTGAGAAAAATGCCTGCCTGAACTACTTCACAGGGCTGTTTTAGAGGACAAAAGGGATTATGAAAAATTAAGGCACTTTGAAAAATCCAAAGGCCAGTACAAATGTAATTGAACACGCACCACTTTAAATGAACACTCTTCCTTTAAGCTCCCTTCCTACACTGTGTCTGGGAGGAAGAATCATTCCCTTCCTTACCAGAGAACTTTTCATCATATAAACATTCAATATAGAGAGCATTTCCATGTCAGGCTGAGGCCTGATGTGCTCTGATTGGCATTCTCTGCAGAGTAATTGATAAGATTAAGCATCCCCTAACCCCACTCCATTCTTCCTTCCCCTTCCCCCTTTCCTTTTCTGTAAAGAGCTGACTGAAGCCACAGTTAAAGGATACATTTTGTTTTATTTTTTTAAAGATGAATTTAGGCATATTAAACATTTTAAGAGTTTACCTGAGCAAAAATCAATTGAAATAGGGCAGTGCCAAACCGGAAGTGGTTGGGAGTGCTCCACGTAGAGGAGCTAGGGAAAGATTCCATAGAAAAAGGCAGAAGCAAAGCAAGGAAATTATATGATTGGCTATAATTTATTGCTTGCCCTTAGGTTTTGATTTCTCAACATTGAGGCACTTACAGGCTTAGGTTTTGGATTTCTTACATAGTCTGCTAATGTCTTAAAACCACCTCAGTTTAACGGCCTCCTTGTTTAATTAAACAATTTGCACATCTATTTAGCAAACAGCCCAGCTGCCTGAGCTTACAAGGGAACAAGATCCTATTTTGAGCCCTCTTCAACACCATGCTTTCTTTACCTGGAGGAAGCTGAATCATCCTTTGCCTCCACCTCCAGGTCATAAGTTGAATATCAGGCACAACCCCCTGCCACAGAGCTACCTACCTAGTAGACATCAGCCCTACATCATCCAAATCATCTGCCAAGACATTCTTCGGGGACTGGCAGTATGAAGCAGCATTAATCCTCAAGACTAGAGTTTGGCAACAGAAAACTAATCACTAAGTGAAAAGCTAGCCAATTCTTGAGCTTTTGTCTTCTTTATGAGTTTCCCTCAGCCCCAAATTCCTTTTCAATAAAAAGGGAAAATCTGAGCTTCTGGTCCACCTGTGTCCTCAATAGATTGCCAAATCATTCTAGCTTTGAAATAAACTACCATGCCTCCAAAATGTGAAAAATCTCTGTGCCTTCTCAAATTGAAATGAAAAGGAAAATACTACAAATTGAAGATTTCAAATGCTCAGTTCTCTTCTTCCTTCAGCAAACTGAACATCAAGTATAAAACGTTTCCTAATGAGAAGACATGACACTTTTCTAGAAAAAAATGCAGATGGGTAGTGATACAGTCAATATTTATATTTCTATTAGCCTGAAATCCCAGTAGAGACATTTGTAATTAATTGCAAATATATTTTGAACACAGAAGATTTAACAAGAATACCATGTTCACGTTACATTCTAATTCTGTTGATCTGGGTCTTTCTATCTCTGGAAACAACTTGTGTAATGAATACCTAACCTTTGCTATGTGAAATGAGGGACTAAATGAAGCTCACATTTAAATGTAACTGAAAATGTGTCAAATGAGTTGTAAGTGAATAAAGCATGTCAGAATGATTATTTTCTAAAGGTGACAGACACTTTAGCTATATTTCCAGGTATGTGGAGAAGCTATTAAAATTCTAGCAAGGTCTATCAGGTTCAGAGAATGACACTGGAAATTTATTACAGGTGCCAAATTCAGTCATATTCTGAAGCATGTTAATGTTTCCCACTGCAGACTCCTATAAAATTCATTTCAAGATCTTTGGGGGAAAGTGTATTTATAAAAACCAGAGCTTTCAAAGGAGAAATGAAGAAATGGAAGAGTAAGTGTGTGTGTGGGTATGTGTGTGGGTGTGTGTGTGTGTGGGGGGGTGTAAACTGCTATATTATCAAACAAGATAAACTAAAAAAAAAATCCAAAATAGCTCTATGTTCCTCACCTTCCAAAAGGCCATATATCCAAAGCATTCAACAAACCTACAACTACCATAGCTTTAGTCTTTCCTACTTTTGTATAAAGTGTACATGATGATATCACCATGGTCTTATCTGCTCCCAAATCAACCAGGGTTCCAAACAAGCTTCATATTTATTAACTGTATTCTAAATACCCCCTGAACATATAACCAAATCCCCTCCATCATAAAACCAAACAGAGCAGGAAAGAATCATGGGTGAAATGAATTTTCTTTGTTTCTTTCTCTAATTCTTTTACCTCTTCCCCATTTTCTTTTGTTTATTGGTTGGTTTATTTGGTTACATGGCTAGTTTCTGCCTGCTTATGGCAAATCGGGGCATTTATCTTCATGACTTAAAGTTTTATGCTTCAAATTGTCTTTAAAGTCTTTAACTCTATCCGTAGTTAGGATAATTTAAGAAATAATCCTCATAGGAGCACATTTATCTCCTCAGATATAAGTAACTGACTCTGCACTAATTTAGCAAAACTATGCTGGAAAGAACATATTGAAAGTAAACTCATTTTGTTAAAGAATCATCATAATTGGGAGGGTGAACTCTGATGGGAATGAGCCCCACAGGGCAAGTACAGTTGTGAAATACAGGGAGTAAAGTATGCAATATACGTCTGTGATTACAGTATGATACTACATCCCAGTGAACAGTGAAAACCCTTCTGTGGAGTGACCGTAAACTATGTTGCAACAATGCATCGATTCCAACAACTTACTGATTTGACCTAATTGACATGAAGAAGAATGTGTCAGTCTGTGAGATTACAGAACATGGAAAAGTTCCATCTAAAATCTAAAAACGAGAGAGAGAGAGAAAGGAAATTATAGTTCAAGCCTTCACTCAATCCCCATCTCGCAGGATACTGAAACTATTTTCCACATTCCACTTATGCAGATAAACTGTCAGGAAATCCATAGCTACAGAGACCTAGCTGGCAAACTGCTTTGTCACTCTCTCAGGAATATAGGTTGACCCATTTCTGAACTACATCTTTATGCTCCTGGCACTTTATGGACCTGGTTTAGGAAAATCTTGGGTAAATGTGTGGACTCATATTCTTCTCATGACTATCAGAGGTTTTTCCATTGCTACTAGTGTCTGAGATTACTAATCACCCTAAAACAAGATGAGAGAGTAAAAATTAATTTTCCCATACATGCTTAAAATTCTCAAGTTAACATTTTTTTGTCATGTCTCACTAACAATGAGCTCACACTTTTGGTTCAGATTCATCTCATTGCCTGCCCCCACAATTCAAATCTTCTACCCTTCTTACTAGACCTCACTCCTTACCCCAGGGCTACTTTCTCCTCTATGGCCCTGAAGAAAACGTAGAAAACAGGTAAGGAACCACAAAAAAAAAAAAATTAGATAGCATATATCTATCCATAAAGGCAAGATTATTTCATTGAAAACAAATATACCACTTAGAAAACACAGAATGCACTCCCAAGAAGAAGAAATTGGAATGGGAAAAGGTCAACAGTTGTCTCAAACATTTGGAAATTTTGTTCCTAGTTTGCTAGGTAATTTGCAATCTGAAAGGTAGTGATAGCTGATGGGGACTTGATGGTGATAGCCATGTGACATGCTTGTATCTGTAGGCTCCCCACACTGCCGTATGTTGTTTCTGTCCCATATATGTGACCTATGTCAGGAACATATCAGTATTTCCTTCAATCATCTACCCCAGGAGGTCTTCCATATCTGTCCACAACAATATGGCTTTCGTTGCTCTCCCTTTTAACCTCGTTCATACACTTCTTAGTGTGCTACCTACAAATAGAAGCTTCTCCAAACAAACCCATCCCGAAAGGAGTACACCTGCTGTTTGAAGTTGATCATGTATTGTTGATACATGACAAGAGGAAAATTGCACTCCTCAACTCTCATGTTGCTTTTATACTCACTGTCAGGGGAGAAGACATTTAGACTAAATGAGTACAACAAATATTTGTTATCTAGGAATTAAAGTTCAAAATGAGAGAAGTTTGTAAGGGAACATTTATAGGGGTAAGTAAGTTCAGATCTTTTGACCTGAGAATTGTATTTCAGGTTACTGAAGAAACCTTCACTTGACGTTGACAAATTGATGTAAGCAACATTGCATCAGTAGAAAAAGTGAAATTTGCAAAAAACAATGAAGAAAGTAAATGTGATTCTACTTTTCAAAGGGGGCAAGGTATGTTTAGTACAAACTTAAACTCTACACAGGACCCAATTATGAGAGGAAAGGATGGGAGCATCATGAGCTCAGAGGTTGGTATCCTTTCATGAATGATAGAAGTCCCTTTTATATAGATCTACCCTATGACCCAGCAGTAGCACTGCTAGGAATTTACCCGAGGGATACAGGAGTGTTGATGCATAGGGGCACTTGTACCCCAATATTTATAGCAGCACTCTCAACAATAGCCAAATTACGGAAAGAGCCTATCCAACTAATGAATGGATAAAGAAATTGTGGTTTATATACACAATGGAATACTACTTGACAATAAGAATGAAATATGGCCTTTTGTAGCAACGTGGATGGAACTGGAGAGTGTTATGCTAAGTGAAATAAGTCATACAGAGAAAGACAGATACCATATGTTTTCACTCTTGTGTGGATCCTGAGAAACTTAACAGAAGACCATGGGGGAGGGGAAGGGAAAAAAAAGAGAGAGGGAGCCAAACCATAAAAGATTTAAAAACTGAGAACAAACTGAGGGTTGATGGGAGGTGGGAGGGAGGGGAGGCTGGGTGATGGGCATTTGAGGAGGGCACCTGTTGGGATGAGCACTGGTTGCTGTATGGAAATCAATTTGACAATAAATTTCCTATTAAAAAAAAGAAGTTCCTTTTAGGAATCTGACTTAAGTTATGAATATGTTTGCCCTAAGAGATTTATAACTGAAATATAGAATGGATATCCATCCTTCCAAAATATGTACATGCACATAAAAACTTTGGATGCCATTTCAGGAAGTTTATAAACCTCCTTAATTTCATTTATGACTTGATTAATGAGCCAATAAGAAAGATCATATCTGGTTGAAACCACTTCTTAACAAGGTTGCTAACTAGTGGATCTATAAAAAAAAAAAAAAAAGGTCAATACATATATTGATTTAAACAAAACGCTTGATAGACTCATCATATTCTGTGGACAGTATGATCGAAAAAAAAAAGTGTATTGGCTACTAGTAAAACTAGTTTGTTATTCCTCTAACAACTATTCACTAAGCATCTGTTATGTGCCATTTATTATAGGCACTAGGAAAAATTAATGCACAAAATAGGTAAGGTACCATTATTTGAAGACCTTGTAGCCTAGTGGAAAATTCAAACAACAACCAAAATAATTTCAGACAGTGATAAGTGGTACAAAGTAATCAAGCAAAATGATGACATAAACAGTAAGGTGTGTGGGAATACAGGTATTTCAGAAAGTCTAGGAAAATGTCCCTGATGCAGTCATACTTGATCTACAATTTAAATTTTATGAATAGACATCCATGTGAAGAACAGGAAAAAGAACATCCTGGACAGAAAGCAAAGAAGGTATAAAGACCTACATGAAATGGAACAAGCTTGGTTTCTTCAAGGAAGAGAAAGAAGTTAAAGGAGATAGGCAAAAGCCAAAACATAGAGGACCTTAAGATGTGGTGAGGACTTTGGGTTTAAGAGAGAAGAGAATGTATTTGTGTATTTTAAGCCAAACCATGACATAATCTGATATACTGGTTGCAGTATGGCAAATAGATACTGCTGGGTGGGAGGAGCAGAGCTAGAGAGGGAGTAGAATGGAAGGCCTAGACTAGGGCAATGGTTATGGAGATGGAGAGAAATCAATCTACTAACAGTATGTTTTTGGAAAATTTGTTGACATGTTGGATATGGAAAAGAAGAAATTAAAGGGTACTACTAAGTGTTGTCTTGAGCATCCAGGGAGGATGGTCAATTTATTTACAGAGATAAAAGAAGACTAGTGAAGGAGCAAGTTTGGTGAAGTGTGGGTGGAGACAGGACAAATTTAGAGTGAAATTACTTTGTTCTCAAGTGGTTCTTGTCAGGGATTAGTACTACTCTATTACAAAGCATTTGGTGATGTGGAAATTGACAATACCTTTGGTCTTCTCCTGCTCAATTTTTTTCATTAATAGAATTAAAGTAGAAAAGTAGTATTTATTAAATCTGTAAATGAAAAGAATTGAAGTTGAAATTTATAGTGAAAGTATGTGCCAAATATAATAAAATTAAATTTAAAAGGAAAAATACAAAGTTCTCTTGAATCCAAAACCTGTATATTTAAGCTTGAGTTGGAAGATGTGGTTTGTATCAGCATGTAAAAAAGGCCATGAGTTTTGGTCAACTATAAATTCAAATGCCTAAGATATTGAATATAAAGTGCTTGGCATATAGACTGATATATAACCATACTGAATCTGTGATGTTCTTGTTGTTATTATTTTCATTTTTATCATAGTTTTAAAAGTTTAAGATATCATGTATCTGTTAAATAAACTAATGCGTTTTTACGATGAATTAATAGAAGTAGAGTACCTAGAAAATAGGAAGTAATAATTTTAACTTATTTTAGGTTGATGAAACTACACATAAATTATTATATTTAATTATGTAATGGTTACAGACATGCTGCCCTTGCTGGTCAACCAGGATAGTGAAGGGACGGACTAACAATGCATCACATGAAGAATGTTGAAAAATGAGGATATTTAGTCAGCCATAAAAAAGAATGAGATCTTGCCATTTGCAACAACATGAATGGATGTACAGGGTATAATGCTAAGTGAAATAAGTGATTCAGAGAAAGACAAATACCCTGTGATTTCACTCATATGTGGAATTTAAAAAACAAAATAAGAGAGAAAAACAAAACAGACTCTTACACATAGAGAACTGCTGGTTGCCAGAGGGAAGATGAGTGGAGGGATGGGTGAAATAAAGGAGATTATGAGTATCTTTTTCTTGATTAGCATTGAGAAACATATAGAATACTTGAATTATTAATTGTACACCTGAAACTACTAACACTGTATGTTAATTATACTTAAGAAGAAGAAGAAGAGGAGGAGGAGGAGGAGGAGGAGGAGGAAGAAAGAGGCAAAGGGGACATATGAAGGACTTTCATGTAGAAAGTCGACTTTTGCTCCATGTCTCCAGTAAACTGAAGGACAGTTGTATAAAAGTAATAAGGAGATAAATTTTGACTCACATTTGCCAATGAAAAAAAGGACTCCTGTAGCTGGAGATTTATAAAACACAGGGATATTGGAGAATTGTCTGAGTGCCCCTGGGCAAGAGTGTTACAGAGGATCAAGAAGTGGATAGTTATGCCAGATGACTATGAATGTCCTTGTCAGCCCAATGATTCACGCTTGCTTTATATGTGCACAAATATAGTATTATACAGTACAGTTTGACTTTTTGTGGGGGTGAAGAGGCAACAAAACCATAACAGTGGTCTATTTTTCAGTTTGAGAATGTCCGAGACAGTACATGCACACAGGCTCGGTATATGCTATATATTTTGCAAAATTATATGTGGAAAATCTTCCCCCATGATCAGAGCTGGTGCATATAAAATTGTCAACAGAATGGGTCATGTCCTCAAACTCCTACCAAGAAATAGCCAGTCAGTGATTTGGTCTTGCTTGTATACATGAAAGAAACCCTATTTCCACATTTCTCATTACTAAGTCATCACTACTAAGATACAGTTATAAAATTTCATTTGATTCATGGGAAAATATTAAGAAATCTAGGTCTTCCCTGAGCTCATTATTGAAACAAAGCATGCACCTTACTAGATGGCTTTGCTGCCACAAATAAGATCTTACTAAAATTGATTTATGATTCCAAAACCATTTATCAACTGCCCACTTCCCAGAATGCATAACTGAGCAATTTTATGAATTATCTGGAAGTTCTAGACTTGCATATCCAATAACATACTATCTCCACTTGGATGTTTCACAGAGTCCCTATATTTAGCATATCCCAAACCAGCTCTTGATTTCTGTCTCTAAAGGTTTCCATACCTCCAGTCTCCCCCCATCAAAAAACCCTATCTCTGTCAACCCAGCTGCTCAAACCAAAAGCCTGGAGGTCATCCCTAAGATCTCTTTTTCCCTCTCCTTCTCCTAAGACTGGTTGATTGCTTCTTCACAGTGTATATGGAACCATTTAGCTTTTTGCTGTCTCCTTAGCCATTTCACTAGTCAAGGTAACCATCATATTTTTCCTGATCTGTTATGACAGCCCCCTACCAGTCTTCCAGCTGCCACCTTCACTTATTCCTGTCTATGCTTTTCAAAAATCAGAGATATTGACTTAAATTATAAACGAGATACGGTCACTTCCCTGTTTAAATTCCTTCAATGATTTCTCCCAGTCACTTGGAATATTACTTTCTTACCATCACCCTCGAAGCCTCAATTTATATGGTGTCTACTTATCTCTCTATCCTTATCTCACGCTTCTCACTCCTCCTCTCATTATGCTTCATATTTCTTTCAGGACTTCAAAACCACCAAGCCCTTCTGCATTCTGGGTCGTTCAGATATTCTTTCTTCTGCCTAGAATGTTCTGTCCCCAGCTTTTCTCTTGCTGGCCCCTTCTCAACTCTCAAGTTTCACCTAGATTATCCCTCTTGGGCTCCCATGAAAACCTCTCTAAAGCAGATTCCCTGTCCCACAACTCCCCCATCCTGCCTATTATCTCCAGCTCATTTACCACTCTACTCATTTCCTCTTTAGCATTTACTAAAATTTATAATTATTTCACTTGTGTACCTATTTTTTGTCCCCATACTGTAAGCTCCAAGGGCAGTTTTGTTTGTTGTGTATTGAGCAAAAACATAGCATAACAGTTAGGGGCATAGGCTCTGGAGCTGGACTGCTTGGATTCAAGTCATGCTTTGCAAATTCATAAATTTCTGACCTTGACTTGTGTGATTTCAATGACTTCTTATGTGAAATATGACAAGTAAACAGTACTTACTTGAAAGGTCTTTAGGAGGATTAAGCAACATATATAAAGTGCTTAGTATACAGTAAACACACACTAAATGTCAGCTAGTATTATTTTGGTGCCTAGCATTAATAAGTGCTGAATAAATATTTATTTAAAAGAATGACTGCCTCCAGGGGACTGGGTGGCTCATTTGTTTAAGTGTCTGGCTTCAACCCAGGTCATGATCTCACGGTTCGGTTCGTGAGCTCAAGGCCTGCGTGGGACTCTAGGCTGACAGTTTGGAGCCTGGAGCTTGCTTCGGATTCTGTGTCTCCTTCCCTCTCTGCCTCTCTCCTGCTCATGTGCTGTCTTATCTGTCTCTCTCTCTCTCTCTCAAAAATAAACAAACATTTAAAAATTTTTAAAAAGTAAAAAGAATGACTGCCTCAAGCAGTGGTCTTCACAAGAGATGTCAAAACTAAACTAACTGGAGAAATCTTTCACATTAAGAAATAATCCTTACCTGGAAGAGATTTATAACTTCAAGTAAATTTTCACTGCTGTTCCCTTTTCACTCATTCTGGGTTGACTTCCCAAATGACTTTTCTAAACATTCATCACTTTCTTCAAGCCCTCAGTAGACCACCTCACAGCCTTCATTTTATAGCACAACAAATGTGCTATAAAATTTGCTGAAAATATTTTTGGCATGACCAAGAACACCCAGTTTTCCTCTTCTCTACTTCCAAATTGAACTTCTCCTTTAAATTACCTTTCCTAGCAACTCAGTGAAAGACCTTCCTTTTTTTTCCAGGGCCAATGTTTTTCCTATACTTCTAAATTTTATATTCTCTTAACTCCTCTAGATGTAATTCTATTTTGTCTTCCTTCCAACTCAACCTGTACCTCTATGTTGACTCCTTGCTCTCAGTCTACAAGAATGCTGATTTCTTCACCCCACATATTATATTGTTCTTTCTGTATACATAACAGCCTTTCTCACAAATATTTTTGTCTATCAAAAAATTGAATTATCTTTCAAAGTCTAGTGTAAATGTCACTTCCTTTGCTTGGCCTACCCTATTTATTCCTTTTCTTCCTAGGCAAAATTCGTAACTTTTTTCTTTTGTCTCTAATCGCACTTCATTTATATTTTTATTTCAAATTATTTTTAGAACAATGTAGATAGATGAATGAATAAAAAGATAGGTAGGTATTCCCTCTGCTAGCTTTTGAGTCCCTTAAGGGCAATGCCTTTCATCATTCATTTTTTAATCTTTACTAATTGAGCATGTACACTGTTTCTTTCAGCACTTATCATGTTTTGGTCACTGTGCTAAGACCTTACTTTGAATCCTCAGACTATGAAAAGGGAAACTGTATTATTCCCACTTAAAGGTGAAGAAATTGAACCTTTAAGTGGTCAGTTTACTTGCCTAATACACCAGCTAGTATTCTTAGCCTTTTTATTGTATTTCCTCCCAGAAGTTTTGGGAAGGAGAGAAAAGAAGGAATGAGGTAAAAGAAGCAAAACAAAATTAGTATTATAAACACCATCTCCAAATACCTTTCACCAATAGTTGAGATTCTTTTATTATTTCAAGCCATTGTGATAAATTTTTTTTAACAGTGACTAAAAACTAAAGATTAGGATGAGATCAATAGGTAAGATTATATTCTGGTTAATCAAGCTGATTCAACTATCAGACTTTTCTTGGTTTATTTCACTCTGTAACATTCCCAGACCATTGTTACCAAGATTTTACTTTGAGAGGAAATAGCAGAAAAAAACTTGAGTCAAATTCTGAGTTTTAGAAATGTTGAAAGGGTTTTAATGGAGGGGACTATAGGCATTAGTAAATATAAAAAACTGAATAAAATAAACAACACAATTTTCTTTTATTGTAGTAAGTCATTCATAATTTGGGGATGCCTGACTTTTGTTCAATTTAGACGAGTACCATCAGGTGATATTAGAAAGATAAAGAAGAAAGAGGGAGCCAGAATATATAAATGACAAAGAGAAAAAAGGTAGAATTAGAAATAGAAGTAAAAGCAGTTAATTGGGTAGAGGCAGAGAGCTGAAGAAAATAATTTATTCAACTTCTCTTACCTAAGTAGCAATATTTTAATTCTCTGTCCTTAACAGCATTGACAATAAAACTATTAGACTCATATATTTGAAAGTTATCAAACACATGCCTTATAACAGGTGAAAGACTAGAAACAACCCAAACATGCATCCATACAAATGGTTAAATTGTTATTGAAAACAGCAGGCTACACAATATTTATATCAGACAAAATAGACTCTAAAACAAAGACTGTAACAAGAGACAATAAAGGACACTATTTAATAATAGAGGGGACAATCCAACAAAAAGATAAAGCAATTGTAAATATTTATGCACCTAGCATGGAAGAATCAAAAGACATAAAACTGTTAATAACAAACATAAAGGAACTAATCAATAACAATACAATAAGAGTAGGGACCTTCGCACCCCACTGACATCAACAGACAGATTATCTAAACAGAAAATTAACAAGGAAACAATGGCTTTGAATGACACACTGGACCAGATGGACTTAACAGATATAGTTAGAATATTCCATCCTAAAACAGCAGAATACACCCTCAAGTGCACATGGAACATCCTCCTCCAGGATAGATCAAATATTAGGCCACAAAACAAACCTCAACAAATTGAAAGAGTGAAGTCATACCATGCCTCTTTTCTGACCACACCACAATGAAGCTAGAAGTCAACCACAAGAAAAAATCTGAAGAGACCACAAATGCTACTAAACAATGAATATGTTAACCAGGAAATAAAAACCATTCATATAAACAATGAATATGTTAACCAGAAAATAAAAGAAGAAATAAAAAACACATGAAACAAATGAAAATGAAAATAACAGTTCAAAACCTTTGGGACACAGCAAAAGCACTTCTAAGAGGGAAGTATATAGCAATGCAAGCTTACCTCAAGAAGCAAGAAAAATCTCAAACAATGTAACCTTATACCTAAAGAAGCTAGAAAATGAACAAACAAAATCTAAAATCAACAGAGGGAAGGAAATAAACTTAAGAGCAGAAATAAATAAAATAGAAACTAAAAAAACAACAGAACAGATCAATGAAGTCAGGAGATGATGTTTAGAAAAAATAAGTAAAATTGATAAACCTCTAGTCAGACTTAACAAGAATAAGAGAAAGGACTGAAATAAATTAAATCACAAATGATAAAGGATAAATAATAACAAGCACCACAGAAATACAAACAATTAGTAGAGAATACTATGGAAAACTATATATGCCAACAAAGTGGAAAACTTAAAAGAAATGTTTAAATTCCTAGAAACATATTAAAAACTGAATCAGGAAGAAATAGAAAATTTCAACAGACTGATTACATGCAAAGAAATTGAATCAGTAATCAAAAACTCCCAACAAACAAAAGTCCAGGACCAGATGACTTCACAGGTGAATTCTACCAAACATTTAAAAAAGAGTTAACACCATTTTTCTCACACTATGCCAAAAAATGGAAAGGAAGAAAAATTTCCAAATTCATTCTATGAGGTCAACTTTACCATAATATCAAAACCAAATAACACCACTAAAAGAGAGAACTACAGGCCAGTATCTATGATGAACATAAATGCAATAAAATTCTCAAGAAAACACTAGCAAACCAAATCCAATAATATATTTAAAAAAATCATTCGCCACCATCATGTGGGATTTATTCCTGGGTTACAAGAGTGGTTCAATATTCACAAATCAATGTGACACATCACATCAATGAGAGAAAGGATAAGAATTATATAATCATTCATTTCTTTATCATGTCAGATGAAGAAAAAGCATCTGACAAAGTATATCCATTCATGTTAAAATCCCTCAACAGATGGGCACTGAGGAGGGCACCTGTTGGGATGAGAACTGGGTGTTGTATGGAAACCAATTTGACAATAAGTTACATTTAATATAAAAAAAATCTCTCAACAAAGTAGGTTTAGAGGGAACCTACCTCAACATAATAAAGGCCATGTATGATAAAATCACCGCTAACGTCCTCCTCAATGGGGAAAAACTGAGAGCCTTTTCCCTAAGGTCAGGAACAAGACAAGGATGTCCACTCTCACCACTTTTATTCAACATAGTAGTGGAAGTCCTAACCATAATAGTCAGACAATAAAAAGAAATAAAAGCTATCCTAATCAGTATGGAAAAAGTAAAACTTTTGCTATTTGCAAATGACATGATACTATGTATAAAAACCCTCAAGGCTCCACCAAAAAAACCGCTAGAACTGATAGATGAGTTCAGCAAAATTGCAGCATACAAAAATCAATGTACAGAAATCTGTCACATTTCTATACACCAATAATGAAGCAGCAGAAAAACAAATTAAGAAAACAGTCGCATTTACAGTTGCACCAAAAATAAAAAGATACCCAGGAGCAAGTCTAATGAAAGAGGTGGAAAAACCTAGATTCTGAAAACTATAAAACACTGATGAAAGACATTGAAGACCACACAAAGAAATGTGAAGACATTCCTTGCTTATGGATTGGAGGAACAAATATTGTTAAAGTGTCTATACTATCTAAAGCAATCTACACATTTAATTCAATCCCCATTAAAAATACCAGAAGCATTTTTCACAGATCGAGAACAAACAATCCTAAAATTTATATGGAACCACAAAAGACCTCAAATAGCCAAAACTGGAGGCATCATAATTCCAGGCTTCAAGTTATATTACAAAGCTGTAGTAACTAAAACAGTATGGAACTGGCACAAAAACAGACGTATAGATCAATTAAACGGAATAGAAAATCCAGAAATAAACCCACAACTATATGGTCAGTTAATCTTCAACAAAGCAGGAAAGAATATCCAATGGGGAAAAAAAACAGAAAATGGTATTGGGAAAACTGGACAGCTAAATGCAAAAGAAGGAATTTGGACCACTTTCTTACACATACACAAAAACTCAAAATGGCTTAAAGACCTAAATGTGAGACCTGAAACCATAAAAACTGTAGAAGAGATTACAAGCAAGAATTTCTCTGACACCAGCAACTTTTTTTCTAGATAGGTCCCCTAAGACAAGGGAAACAAAAGCAAAAATAAACTATCAGCACTACATCAAAATAAAAAGTTTGTGCACAGCAAAGGAAATAATCAACTAAAAGGCAACCTATTGAATGGGAGAAGATATTTACAAATGATCTGAGAAAGGGTTAGTATCCAAAACATATAAAGACCTTATATAACTTAACACCTGAAAAACAAATAATTCAATTTTAAAAAATGGGCAGAAGACATGAACAAACATTTTTCCAAAGAAGGCGTACATATGGCCAACAGACACATGAAAAGACGATCACCACGTATCATCAGGGAACTGCAAATCAAAAACTATGATGAGATACCACCTCACGCCCATCATGTGGCCTAAAATTAAAAAAAAAATCATACAGGAAACAACACGTGTTGGCAAAATATGGAGAAAAAAGGAACTCTCTTGCACTGTTGGTGAGAATGCAAACTGGTACAGCTACTCTGGAAAACAATATGGAGGGTCCATATTTACCCAAAAAAATAAAAAACACTAATTCAAAGGGATACATGCACCCCAACTTATAGCAGCATTATTTACAACAGGCAAGATATGGAAGCAGACCAAGTGTTCATCAATTGATGAATGGATAAAGATGTGTGTGTATATAGATATATAGATATGGATATTGATGATATAAATACAGATGCATATACACATGCATACAATGGAATATTATATAGCCACAAAAAGGAATGAAATCTTGTCATTTGGAGCAACATGGATGGAGCTAGAGAGTGCAATGCTAAGTGAAATGAAACAGAGAAAGACGAATACCATATTATTTCACTCATATGTGGAATTTAAGAAACAACAAATAAGCAAAGGGGAAGAGAGAGAGAGAGAGAGAGAGAGAGAGAGAGAGAGAGAGAGAAACCAAGAGACAGACTCTTAATTATAGAGAACTGATGGTTACCAGGGTGGGGGAATGGGTGAAATAGGGAATGGGGATTATGGAGTGCCCTTGTCATGCTGAGTGCCAGGTGATTAAAACAAAAACTTTTTCAAAGTTTTTAACAATATCTTTAAAAAGCTGCAAAAAATTTATACAGTGCAGAACTTAGCTTTTTATAAACAAATTGGACTACATGTTATACATTGTGTACATGCACATATTGCTATATAAATGGTATAAAATTACTTGTTATCTTTGTTCATTTCCAGGTGGATAATAGGATTGAAGACGAAGTGAATTTCACTTTCTACATACAAAATTAGTATTTAAATATTTTATAAAAGATTTATTTTTGAAATTTTACAATAAGTATATATTACCTTGATATATACATATATGTATGTACACAGATATTCTAAAATATAGTAATTTCTCAATGAATACAATATCTGATTAATGACAAAAATTTTTAGAACTTAACTTTTTTCTTGGAAGTTACAATTAACAAGTAAATCACCAAATTGTAAACTAGAGAGTTAAGACTATCGGGTTCACTCTTCCCCTTAGATGAGGAAATAACCATAAAGGGGACAGTGAGCTATCTAAAGTCTCATAGACATTTAGCATTAGAGCTAGAAGGAATTAATCAATGAAGAAAAGGGAAGTTGCTCAACTAAGTTAACAAGTGATCAGGTAGAAAACGTATGATAAGGTGCTGGTATGCATAGGAACCAAGACGACCGGAGTGTTTTCTTTTGTTCCTCTAAAGAAATCACTTCTGCTCTGAGCGCCTCAGTTCTTGAGGGCAGGAGTCAGAGAAACCGCAAAGGCTACAGCAAACTTAAAGAGAAAAATGAAGTGTCTTGTTCCAATAGAAAAGTCAAAAGAGCGATTCATTTCCAACAATATTTATTGCTTTCCTACCGTGTGCCAGACTGAACACATCTGACAATGTTTGAGAACAAGGAGACAAAAAAACAGAGGTCATAGGAAGCCTCTAATCATTACACAAACACCCAGACCAAATTATAATAGATAACACTGTACCATTCAGCAAAAATCATCTGAGCGCATCCCCAAAACAACAAAAGCCAAAATAATTTAACTGGGTGACTATTACAGTAGTACAAACACTATCAAAGACTGCTTGTCTTTATGCTTCTTAGTCAAAGTAAATTTAGCCTAATGAATAAAAAGGACGCTGTTACACTTCTCACTACTGTTCAGGATCACATCAGGGAAGACTTGTTGGCAGTCCATTCTGAGTATGATTTAGCAGTAGACTCTTCGAGGTTACCACACACACTACATGTGCACCTTCTTTCAGGACAACAAACACCAACTTACGCTTTTCACTCTTTTAGACAAGATTCAGCTTTTAGGTTTAAAAGCTCTAGATCCAGGGGCACCTGGGTGGTTCAGTCGGTTAAGCCTCTGACTCTTGGTTTAGGGTCAGGTCACCATCTCACAGTTTTGTGGGTTCAAGCCCTGCACTGGGACCTGCGCTGGCAGCACAGAGCCTGTCTGGGATTCTCTCTGTCCCTCTCCCACTTGTGCTGTCTCTCTCAAAATGAATAAACTTAATAAAATGAATAAAAGGTCCAGATCCAGACCCTCTCAACAATTACAATAAAATAACTATTTTCTAAGAAAACCTCTGTACTTGTAACTGGTGAAATCTGAATAAGCTCTATAGATTGTACCAATGCCAGTTTCCTAGCTTAGATAACATCCGATAGTTGCTCGAAATGTTAACATGTGGGTGGGGAAGCTGAAGAAAGGATGCATGGAACTTCCCTGTATATTTATTTGCTAACTCCTGTGAGTCACAGTTATGTCAAGATAAAAAGTTAAAAGAAATCTCAGGGGACACTTTTAACTGAAATCAAAAATGGGACTTACATTACAAATCAAGCAGCCAATCCCTTGGTTTAAAGGGCTATGAATTGTTACTTACAGGGGTTCATTTCCATACACTGCCAATCGAACTGACTTACTTTTAGAGGGTTTTCTGTTTAACAAGCATTCAAATAACATTACAAGAGCTAAGAGAAATTGCCCTGTTGGCAGCTGTAAGACACCTGGGCCACACTTCATCTTGTTAATAGAGTTTCAATGCAGATTTGTCTATGTTCTTATTTCACAGCGGCTCTCATTTTCTTCCATTTGTTCTTCATAAAGTATTTTCATCATCAGAAATGTGATTTAATAACAAGTACTAAACATTTCCTCAAATCATATTCTCTTGATCACATTTCTTTATCTTTCTGGTGAAATATTAATTTTCTTTTGTATCACAGAAGCTGATTTAATATGCTCTAATGTTGGAATGAGAAAAAAACATCATCTCTTTGACTTTACATGGTATCTTCAAATTTCCAGGTAGTTTTTGTTGTGAAATCATTCTTTAATCTTCTTGTTGAATAGGGACGTGTGAGAGAAGTGTCTGTGAAAATGCTGATGCTTGATTACTAACCTAAACAATTTAAATATGCCCTGGACATCACTGCCCACCATCTTGCAGACAGTGAGAATAAGAACACCCATATCTCCAATTTGCCAATCAACGTTGAAAAGATGAAAGCAACCAGAGACAAGTCCTATAGACTGGATGTTTGTGTCCCCCAAAATGCGTATGTTAAATTCTGACTCCCAAGGGGGCGCCTGGGTGGCGCAGTCGGTTAAGCGTCCGACTTCAGCCAGGTCACGATCTCGCGGTCCGTGAGTTCGAGCCCCGCGTCAGGCTCTGGGCTGATGGCTCAGAGCCTGGAGCCTGTTTCCAATTCTGTGTCTCCCTCTCTCTCTCCCCTCCCCCGTTCATGCTCTGTCTCTCTCTGTCCCAAAAATAAATAAACGTTGAAAAAAAAAAAATTTATAAAAAAAAAAAAAAAAAAAAATTCTGACTCCCAAGGTGATAGTATTTGGAGGTGGGCCCTTTGGGGGGCAATTAGGTAATAAGAGTAGGAGCCCTTATAAATGAGATTAGTACTCTTATAAAGGAGACTCCAGAGAGCGCCCTTATACCTTCCTTCCATTTGAAGACATAACAAAAGATGGCCTCCTGTGAACCAGGAAATGGTCCCTCATCAGACACTGAATCTATGGCTCCTTGGTCTTGAATTTCCCAGCCTCCAAAACTGTGAAAAATAAATTTCTGTTGTTTATAAGCCACCCTGTCTATGGTACTTCATTATAGGAGCCCAGATGGACTAAGACAACAAGAGAAGTAGAGGGAAAAGTATGGAAGTGATAGGATCTTTGTCACTGAAGCCAGAATGTTACAGATATGCAAGAGTGGAACTCAATTAAAGATATACTTTCTTAAAAATTATCAATAGATACAGAACCAATATTTTCAGTGGCCAATTAAAAACAAATAAACAAAAAAGTTAAGCCCATGCTCTTGATACACAGCTGACTGTGGCAATGTCTTTGTTTCAGCTAGAAACTCAAAGCCTACCTCAAGCCCCATTACTGATGATTGGTTATAATCAGCTTATAGAGACTCATCTTGCTGTGTACTTGTCACACAGCAGGATGGATGACCAAGTTATTGGAGCTTCCTTGATCATGTATAAGGTTAATTTGAAGGTTTTAGTTTATCATCAGAAATTTTAATTAGTTTTATAGGCAAATGGTGGCTGACAGGACAGAGTAATCCTTGCTCTTCATATCAATCAAGAGGTGAGTGAAAGGGGCATTGCTATAAAGGGAGGGATAGAAGGAGAACCAGAGGTGTTGCTGTGTGTGCTTCTTTCCTCAAGGCAAATGGCAGCACCAGCTGTTACTCCCTCTCTCTTGAGATTAGAAGGAAAAATGGATGGCTATTTTTGTAATTGCAATATATTTAAATGTGTTTGCAAGGGATTTATTTATATCCTACAGTCAATACATTTAGTAAACTAAGCAAAACCCTGCTTGCAATGACAACTTCTTAAACTGCATTAAGCAGCTTTGTTTCCAGCTCTAGTCAATAGAGGGACAACATGCAACTCCTCTGTGATTTCTGGACTATTTGCCTTTCCTGATTAATTGACTTTAGAAGAAGTTCTTCTTCATTGAATTTTGCTGCTGTGTATAAATAGTTACAAGAAGGTGATACAACTGAGAGAAACATTAGTTACAGTCTTCTGACCCAGTCCTTACCCAACAATATACACCTCAGCAGAAATATAGTTCCCATGTTGACAAGTAAATAGAAGAATGACCTTCCAAGGATCCTATGAAAGAGTTCACTCCTGATAAACTAGCTCTCATTAAGAGAAATTAAACACACAATTCCAAATGGTACAAAATACCAGGTCTTGTGGGTCTGAGAAGTTCAACGTCAGTAATCTTTCTTGGACAGTGTCTAAATAACATCTTAGAGTCAGTAACACCACTTTCCCACCTTTTAAGATGGAAGAAAGCCACAACCAATGAAAGTAAAAACAAACGAGACAACATCAAATTTAAAAACATCTGCTCAGCAAAGGAGACACCAACAGAGTGAAAAGCAACCTATAGAATGGGAAAAAGTATTTGAAAACGATCTATCTGATATGGGGTTAATATTCAGAATATACAAAGACCTCTTACAACTCAACAACAACAAAATAAACCAAATAACTTTATTAGAAAGGTGGCAAAGGACTTGCTCAGACATTTCTCCGAAAAAGACATACAAATGGTCAACTATCATATGTAAAGATGCTTAATGTCCCTAATCATTAGGGAAATGTAAATCAAAACGACAATGAGATATGACCTCACACCCATGAGGATGCCACTATCAAAACAAACAGATAATATCAAGTAGTGGTGAATATGTGGAGAAAGTGCAACCAGTGTGCGCTGTTGGTAAGAATTTAAAATGGTGTGACCACTGTGAAAAACAGTATAGAAGGTCCTCAAAAAATTAAAAACCGAATTATCATATGATTCAGCAACTCCACTTATGGATATAGACCTAAAATAATTGAAAGCAGGATCTCAAAGATATACCATTGTTCACTGAAGCATTATTCATAGTAGCCAATAAGTAGAATCAACTTAGAGGTCAACTGACAGATAAATGGATCAAGAAAATGTGGTACATACAGACAATGGCATATTATTTTGCCTTGAGAAAGAATTCTTTCATATGTTATGTCTTGAGGATATTATGCTAAGTCAAATGAGCCAGTCATAAAAAAAAAAAAAAATCTGCATTATTCCACTTCTCTGAGGTATCTAAAGTAGTCAAACTCTCAGAAACAGAAAGAAGAATGCTTGTTGCCAGGGGCTGGAGAAAGGGGAAAAGGGGAGTTGTTCAATAGGTATGGAGTTTCAGTTGTGCAACATGAAAATGCTCTAAGGATCTGTTACACAACAATGTGCAATACGGTTAACACTACTGTACTGTACACTTAAAATGGGTTAAGATGGTGTTTTTCAGTTATATACATTTTACCAAAACCAAAAAAATTAGGGAGAAACTCACTGCACCATACTCAAAGCAGAGATTTCTTACTGATACGGGTAGCAACAGAACCTAAAGAATATTTGGATTATTATTGTTGAATGTGGCATTGTAAAATAGAGTAAGATACAGACTATATCCACACCTATAGAGGTAGAGGCTCCAAAACTCCAGAATTAGAGTTCCAAACCCAGAAATGCAAAAAATAAAGGAAAACAAATTATCCTTGGATAAAACAACATGAGCATAATTTTATTTAGCCTCCATATTAGGCATGTTTCTTTTTTATGTAACAGAAAATACCTAGTCAGACACTAAGGCAGTGTTCAACACTTCACTCTAATGGTACATTTGGTGCAGTGAGCAAAATGCATTCGTATCCTGAAATGTGGCCCTACCTAATACTCCCTTCTTGAAATTTTGGTCAGAAGTTTAATGAGACAGCATTCAAATCTACCATTGTGGCACTGTCCATAGTGTTCTCCTGAGCTGCAAAATCCACCTATTTGACATCACTGATATGTTTCCCATAAAACTTAAATCCTAAATATACACATTAAGTGTGTTTTCTACACTCTTCCATAAGTAATTCTTCCTCCCGGTTTCCTAGGTTCTGTTAATGACAATATCCATCCAAACATTCTTGCATAAAATCTTGGAATCTTTTTATCTTCCATTCTTCCATTCAGTAAATTTTCACTCCTTATAGATTCTTCCTCTGCAATGTGTTTCACTTTTCTGACCGTCTTTTTCTCTGTCGCTAACCTAATTCAAGACTTCATCATTTCTTGTCCCCCTGTACCTGACTTTCCCATTGGAATTCTATAGAATTTATAAGATCAACCATTTTAATCCCAGTGCTACCTACACCTCTGTATCTCTAGATCCCACAGCACAGTATGAAGTGCTCTTATTTTTTCCATTTTATCTTAAAATTATTCATCACTGCATCTTTCACTTTGGGAGAAGAAAATTCATATCTTCTATGAAGAAACATCTAGCAGATATTTGTTCAAAAAATTTCTTGAAATTAAATTGAACTTAATTCAGAAAGCTTCCTTTGCAAGGAAAATGTCAGACATTACACGATTTTAAGTTCTTCAAAACCATAAACATGGTTGCCATGACATGGTAGATATCATTAGAAAATGTTGGTGAGATTACCAAATATCACACAAAGGATTAATGTATAGGAAACACATGCGGTCATTTCAAACTTTTTTCAACTGTCCATATCCCTCATTCTCTTAATATGATGGTTGATTCGTCCCATGAATGGTATTGTTTTTATGCTACTCCCCAAGGTGCACATAAACATGTACACACATACACGTACACAGAGTAGATAATTAAGTTGCAAGAATTGTATTAACTCTAGTTTTAGAGAAGGGGAGCAGATTCATTCTACCTAAAGAGGAAAGAATCTGAGTTAACATGGGTACTCACTCAAGTTATTCAACCTGAAATCCAATGGCCAATGAGGGATTGATGGAGGAAACAATTTTTTTTAAGAAATTGTTTTTAAATTTAATTTTAAAATTAAATTTAATTAAATAAATTGTTTTAAATTTAAATTAACAAATTTTTTTAAGAAATTGTATTTCTACATTTATTGTTGCATGGAATATCAGATAAAAATTGCCAGATATAAATTTTATTGAGTTGAGTAAATGTATGCATCATTTATCAATATAAATGATATGTATTTGTAGAGTTATATAAATATGGCCCTCCCATCCTTATTTATCTTTGCAGCCTGGTATTTATGAAGTTTTGCATTAAAAAGGAAGTCACTAAACACTTGATAAGCTGAATATGCTCATTTTTGTCTCTGTTACACTCTTGAGAAGTCTAAAGTTTCACTTGTAACGCTTTATTAATCTAGGCAAAGGTTTTAGTAGCGTAGGTGTGAATGTGCATATCAGTTGAAGAAACAAGAATCAGAACAAAGAGATCCCAAGGCAGGGGGACTTTGCCTAGGCAAAGATTGCTATAGTCCATGGATCAGCAGCAACAACATCTCCACTGCCTGGGAACATGCCAGAAATGTGAGACTTCAGGGCTTACCCAAGACCTAATGAATGAATCAGTCTGCATTTTGACAAGACTTACAGGTGAGTCATACAATGAAATCTGAAAAATGCCTTACTCCATCTTTTATAAGGTTTCACAATGCACCAATAATGAGTGATGGGTAAGAGCTAGGATTGGACAGTTCTTAATAAAATATTAAACAGGACAATGCTACCTAAATATATCAACACTAAGAATATTCATCCCACTTTGAGTCATATTTGACTCCATTATGAACATATGAACACAGGAAAGGGGTATTAAGGACAGCTGTGGCTGAGTCTCCTTGGGTGTAGAATCAGAGGCCTGTGTTGGGCCAAACGGAGTAATTCTGCTGACGTTTAAATTGCACACTTAGCCAAATAGTGAAATATTGCTCCTTTGGACTCAGTACCTTCCTCAACCTGGGCCTTACTTTGCTTGTGATGCCCTATCACGGTCACTGAGGAGCTGTGCTTGTTCATTATGGATTATGTGTACACATTTCAGCAAGGCAGTATCCATCTCTGTCCGCCCTATCAGACATCACAAGGTTAATGTGGAAAACGTTATCTGAGTGTTAATCATGCAAGAAAACTGCTGCTGAGCAGAAAAGGATGGAGAGGACTAGGTTTAACTAAGGAAATGCATTCTCTAGCTGGAACGTGTACGTGGCAGGAAGAGATGGCCGAGATGCACATCCTTGCAACTCTAGATGAGGTGGGAGACAAGCATGTAGGACACCATCAGTATTCCTACTACTCCCGTCATATACATTATGGTGCACGTTTAACCACTTGTGGCCTGGAAACTTTTCTCTTCTCTAAGGGGCACCTGGGTGGCTCAGTCTGTTAAGCATCCAACTTGGGCTCAGGTCATGATCTCACAGTTCATGAGTCTGAGCCCTGTGTCAGGATCTGTGCTGACAGGTGAGAGCCTGGAGCCTGCTTTGGATTCTATTTCTCCCTCTCTCTCTGCCCCTCCCCTGCTCATTCTCTCTCTCTCTCTCTTCCCTCTCACTCTCTCTCTCAAAAATAAACATTAAAATTTTTTTAAATAAAAAAATAAAAATAAAAATAAAATAAAATAAAAACCAATTTTCACAAGAGCAATGTACTCAGGGATTTTGCCACAAAAAAAGGAGGGGTGGTTTGCTATAAAAATGCCATTACTGGGGCACCTGGGTGGCTCAGTCGGTTGGGTGTCTGACTTCGGCTCAGGTCATGATCTCATGGTTTGTGGATTCGAGCCCCGCATTGGGCTCTGTGATGACAGCTCAGAGCCTGGAGCCTGCTTCGGATTCTTTGTCTCCTTCTCTCTCTGCCCCTCTCCCACCTGTGCTCTGTCTCTGCCTCTTAAAAATAAATGTAAAAAAAAATTTTTAATGCCATTATTATATTGAACGTGGAGATTCGTTTGTTTTAATGCCGTTGTGAGGAGAGATGATTCTTCATAAAAGCAAGCCCTTATAAATGAAGTTTAGCCTCTTCTAAATGCCAAAATTTTTTTCTTCATCTTAACCTCACCTTTGCCAATTCAGTGTAGCTCATTCTTTCCAGTTTGTAATTCACTTTCTTCTGTGCAACTGCTCAGTCCATCAGCGACTCTCTCCCCTCACATTCTTCCTTCTCTTCTCACTTGGTGTCCATTAGGTTCAGGACAAAGAGGAGGGTGCAAGGGAGAGGAACATGCCATCCATCACCTGTACTTAATGCCCTCTTGAGTCATCCTCAGCGCTCTTGCCTCAGCCTGTGGCAGCCAGATCTACGCATGGTCTCCTGACGCCAAGAAGTGTGTTGAGTGTGCAGGCTCACCTCAGAAACTTTAGGGGAGCTTGGGAGGGGGAAGGCCATAAACTTTTTTGGTGGATTCCCACACTATATTTAAGAACTCTAAATGACTCATGTCCTGGGAAACACAGACATATTGCTACTTTGTCATTCTGGTGTCGTATTGGATACATGCTTTATCTAAGAGTCTCACCGAGTTCCTATTCTATGCCTTAGGCAAAAGACCCTGCTCTCAGACCCCCTAATTCTGTATTTGATTTTAATCACTCCCCTCTCCCCCAAGACCCACCAATGCAGGAGAGAGCATGGGGCCCTTCTCAGGGACCTGAGCAATATCTGAGTGCTCATCAAATCCGACTCCAATTCTCTTATTCTCTCTGGCCAGGAAAATCGTGTTTACATCATTCAGTCATCAGGCATGTTCCCCACTGTACGGGTGATGGTCCAAATTCTAGGCACTTAGTTTTCTAGGCTTAGGCCTTACTGTTTAAAGCCAAGTTTTTGGAATTCATGGAATTTATTTTTCTGACCTGAGTCTCTGGCTCTTTCAATTGAAAGCTGTGGCTTTTAAGACTTTAATCTCTGCTACAAATACATAAAAGTATGCACAAGAGCTCAAGAGTCAAGTATGTGACTCTCTTATATCTGGACTGCCTCTACCCCGCACTGAATAACAACCTGCATGACCCCCACACTGTTTTGATAAGAAGTGACGAGGTATAAGGAAGTGAAAAAATACACAGTTTAATATCAAAGTATTCAACGCTACTACACATGACTTCTTAGATAGGGGAAGCTGAATACAACTGTGCCTTTTCTGAATATAGGGCCCTTCTTGGCCAGGGTGGTAATTCCCTTCTGTTTCTATCTCTTCCACTAGACTGTGAGCCATCATTGCTATTTTGGTGGCTTCTTCCAACAGTTTCTTCAGTTAGTGGTTGCTTGTCTGCTATGAGCTGGGAAACCAGATAACCATCCTTGTTAAAAATTGTGTGTTAAAAGAAAGTCAAGAAAGCTCTGACCCTAGGAGTTAAGTGCATGCCTTTGTAACCACTATGTCAGCCTTCAAGGCTCTTTTTTCTTACTTCTAAGTTAGGGCTGAGTTCCCAAGGGTAGAGGTTGTCAAAAATTCCACCTCTGAATAAGCGGGTCATTGCTATAATTTAAAGCATAGTATGTATCATTCTCCTTCATAAAAATGACAAAATAAAAGCCTTTTAATTTATACTATGAGCATCATGTTTGAACTTAAAATGGGAGTCAAAGCCCAGGAGGTTATTTTCAGACATCTCTACAAAAGGCAAGCACACCATTAGGAAGCAATGCATTTTTCTTTCTGTTTTCAGCGACTAAAGTGTATTTCCATTTCTCTTCCCCGTGAGAACACTGACTTCAGTTTTCAGAGTTCAGATTTCTGACCCAGCTGCCACTGTGAAGGTTTCAACCTAACATCTTAAATTGTGAAATATCAGTACCCAAGTTGGACTGTAAAACCAAGAGATTTCCTTATAATTGCTTGAAAATATCCCATTAGAAATGAAGTCAAAGATAAAAATAGAAGGTACTCAGGTTAATCCTTGGGAAATTTTTAAACATCTTAATAAATATATTCTATAGCAATTGTCCTCACCCAGCATTCTGACCTTTTGAGGGGAAGAACTTTCTACCTTCAAAGCTGAAATCTTTCAGCTTTGAGGTTGCTCAGTTTTTCTCAAGTATCAATAACAGAGATGTTCCTAGTGAATAGGTACCAAAGATCAACCACACAAAAGCCATCTCACAACCCTCACAAAACCCCCAGGAACACGGAAGAAGGTTTACTCTTCCTGGTTTCTACAGCTGCAGACATTCCATACCAGCCCGCTGGAACTGGAGCCCTCTCTCTAGTTGGGTTTTATTTTGTTTTTCCTTTTCTCCATCTCTTACCCGCTAATAGGAAGAATGTGTTACACGAGCAGGTGAAACATCCAAACTTGCTCCTGTTTCACAGAAGACACCTAATTAACTTTAGTCTTTGTGCCCCCCCAGGTAATACAGCATTCACATGTTGTCACACGCTTCCAGTCCCAGCTTCACAGCTGATCTCCTGCACTTCTTGCTTTCATAGGAATTCTGTCTCTTGCCTTTGTTTGTGTTGGACACCCTTAAAATAACTCTTTTACTTAGTGGATATATAATAAACATTGGGTGAATTTGTTCATTTAGGAAATATTTATTGGCACACCCTTAGGTGAACAAAGGAACACAGTCCATTCCTGTATTAGTTATCCACTGCTGCGTGAAAATATTACTGCAAATTCAGCAGTGTAAAATAAGATACATTATGTCTCTGTTACTGTGGGTATAGGTCCAAGCACCGACCTCAAAGACTTTATAATCAGGGCACCTGGCTGGCTCGGTTGATTAGACGTCCAACTTCATCTCAGGTCATGATCTCGCGGTTTGTGGGTTCAAGCCCTGCACAGGGCTCTGTGCTGACAGCTCAGAGCCTGGTGCCTGCTTTGGATTCTGTGTCTCCATCTCTCTCTGCCCCTCCCTCGCTCGTTCTTTGTCTCTCTCTGTCCCTCAAAAATAAATAAACATAAAAAAAAGAAGGCTTTATAATCTAGTGAGGGGAACAAATAGCTTGCTACATTATGCTGTGATGCCTATCACCTATACCTCTAGACCCAGACAGAGGGGAGGAGGAAATGAACAGCCTTAGATGTGTGGACTTCAGTATTTACATGCATGCCTGGGAGTTCCCCTCAGGTGAGAGATGAGGTGAGGGGATGGCAAAGGAAGTGGGGCAGGGCAGAAGCTCTGTGTTTCTCTGTGTCACTGTGTTCCAGCTGGAAATGTGGAGAGGTAAAATTCTAAATGTGAATCAGGCTTATCGGGGCTATTATGAACATGCATTTGTCGGCTACCAATATGATTTATGGGCCATCACCTGTATTCTCATACCAGGCTCCTCAAACTTTAGGGATGGATCTGGTGATAATATTATGATAAATGTATTCCAGGGGACTGAGTTCAGAGAAAAGCTACCTCACTCAGACTAGGAGTTAAGGAAGGGGCAGGATGGGAAGCATTGAGGGTTACAGCAACCATGCAATGAGCCTCTTAATTTTTTTTTGATAGAGGGGAAGATAGAGGGGGGGAGAGGGAGGGAGGGAGGGAGGGAGGGAGGGAGGGAGGGAGGGAGAGAGAGAGAGAGAGAGAGAGAGAGAGAGAGAGAATCCTATGCAGGCTCTGCACTGTCAGCATGGACCCTGAGCAGGGCTCAAACTCATGAACCCCATGAGATCATGACCTGAGCTGAAATCAGATGCTTAACTGACTGAGCCACCCAGATGCCCAGAGCCTCTTAAATTCTGAGTGCTGGAAGCCTCAATTGAGCTCAAATGGCCTTGTTCAAACTGATCAAGGGCCTCAATTGCTGTGCTCAGACATCTATCATCATGTTCGCACCAGGCCACTCTTGCCATGGGTTCACCCAGCCCGTGACTGAACGTGGTACTGATATTAAGACAGGCCTGCTCTCAGGAGATGTGGAACTCCTCTAAAGGAAGACTGGCTTCATGACTCCCCAGTGGCCTTGCTGAACTCTTTTTAGGACTGCTTTACAGCCTAATAAACTTACACCCAACTACCCTTCCTTCCCTCCTTTCCAACCTTCCTTTCTTCCCTCCCTCCTTCCTTCTCTCCCTCCTGCATTACTCTCTGGCAGCTCTCTTAATCTCAACCAGCTTCCTCTCCATTTTCTCTCACATGACTTTCTCTTATAAATTCATTACATTTCATCTGGTCTTGGCATCAACTTATCAGAAGATCTATACTAATGCAAGGAAAAAAGGAAGGCTTCCTAGAGTAATATCATTGGAAGCAGTTTACTGAAAGAAAAGGTTGTACAAGTTTTCCAGAAAGGGATCCTGATCAGAATAGCAGGTTTATTGGCTATTTCATCACTTATTCCACATCATTCAGGGTTCTTTGTCTTCAATGCCCTCATACCACCCTTTTTCACCCTAAATTCTAATCATGACAAAAAATGAGATTTTTTTTATGTAACATAGCAATAGGGAATATCTATGTAACAATGCCAGATTAAAATATTGGGATATGATAAAAAATTAATATATGGTCGCTAAAAAGGTATTATATAAGCATATTTATTGACATGACAAGATATGTCATTATATTTACCGTGTTAGCATTAGAGAACCCGGTAGGGATTATTAGTTTGGCTCATTCTCTATTTTCAATGAGCATGTATCACATACATAATTAAGAAAAAATAGCTATATAATTGGTCTCCATAGATGCTGAGAATATAGCTGTTTTATGGCCTGACCCAGGTTGGAAAGGAAGGAGATTGTTTCCTAGATCCTCTGCTGAGAACTTGTAAGCAGCAGTGAGAGCAGTGGTATGTATGGGGAGATACATGTAGTCCATATGTGAAAAAGAAGAACATAGCCAGGACCTAACTTAGAACTTGGAAAGATAGGGCCAAGGACTCCTGAAATCATTATTACAAGCGTTGAGTGCCCAAGAATCACCTTGTCTTAATGCCACTCAGTCAGTGAGAGGCAGAGGGAAAGGATGCAAATTTTTTAGGCAAGAGGACCAGGTTTTGAGCATATAAAACACCCCTTTCTTGGAGGACCTAGAATTAGGACTGGGATTCCCATGTTTACACATAAGGGCTGTGCTAGACAGATGATTATGTGTTACCATAGTCTGGTCCCCAGGCAGGGCTGGCCTGGAGAAACACGGGAGCTTATCCTCACAAATGCCTACATGCTATTTCCCACTCAAAATATTTTCTTATTCTCTGAAACACATTTTTTATAAATGTGCAAATACTATTGCCTGTTTGCTCTCGGATATGTTCCCAGGCCTTTCTCCTATTGATACCCCTCTCAGGCTCTCTTGTCACGGAGTTTGGCTCTACTGGAAAGTGGAAGGAAGGGAAACACAGATATTTCTCTTCCTGCATTTCTGCCTTGGAAGCACCCCCTGGAATGTCCACAGCTCCCTACTCCATATCCTGTACAAATAAACCTGGCTGTGCCTGACTTAGTTTTAGCTCCCTCCAGATAACCCATGGTCTTTCCAGCCCTAGAGGTATTGGCAGCTCCCTGCTATTGCTAACCCTGAGCTATTCCACTGTTTCTTATTAGGTCTAGACCAATCCCTCATTTCTCACACTGCCCAGTATTAAATTCCCTCTGGGTGAAGTATCTGGATTGATTTCTGCTTTCCTAAATCAACCCAAACTAGTAACTCCATCTGCTCAAGTCTATCAACACAAGAACATCCCAGCCACTGACTGCTAGGATTTACTGTGATATCACTATATTTATGGGTTTTATATAGTAACACGGAAGTCAGTCAACCATATTAATGCAAGTAACTTTTTCAGCAGCTAATTAAAACAACAACAACAACAACAACAACAACAACGACAACAACAACAACAACAGGAGCACCGTAAGTGTAACTCATCACAAGGTGATTCTTTTGTCTAATACAGAAGCCAGTAGTACTAATAGTAAATATAACACTACAGTTATATTATTTGAAGTCATCCAAAGTTGAACTCACTAAATCTGTTTCATTCAGTTTCATATACAAAGTGATCTCAGACGTTAAAGAAAGGTCTCTTCTGTCTCCTTCAAGAAATGCATACCCTCTATTCTTTATTCCATTTTCCTGAGATGAAGTTTTCCCTCTGCTATGCTCAGCAGATTCTCTTTGCTTATTGCCAGGGTAAGGTATTCACTTTCTTGTTGTTTTTTTTTTTTTAATGTTTATTCATTTTTGAGAGAGAGAGAGAGAGAGACAGAGACAGAGACAGAGAGAGAGAGAGGGAGGGAGGGGCAGAGAGAAGGGGAGACAAATAATCTGAAGCAGGCTCCAGGCTCTGAGCTATCAACACAGAGCCTGACACGGGGCTTGAACTCATGAGCCACAAGATCATGACCTGAGCCGAAGTTGAATGCCTGACTGAGCTACCCAGGCACCCCAAGGTGTTCACTTTCGACTGAATCCTCAGTATTTTCTTGATGGCTGGTATCTTGTAGATTTGCTTCCTTTTCTTTATCTCTCCTTTACTTCCCCCTCCACCTGCCCATTCAGTTTTATACAAGATGCTACCCAATAACTCTACAAAATAAGCAATGTCATGTTTATTTTGGAGTGACCCCTTATACCACATGTAGCCACCATCATCTCAGCAACACACCACAGAATCAGAAACAAAGAGAATTAGTCATCCTCAGTGGGCAGTGGCATGGCCTATGGAGACTGCAGGGGCTCAAATCCCAGCTCCTCATATGAAAACTGTGTAACATTCAGCAAATTCTTCAACCTCTGACCTTCAATTTTCTTAACTGCAAAATGAAGATAATAGTAGCAGTTACCTCATCAGGTTGTAGACAAATTAAATAAATTTATTTCTGTAAACCTTTAAGGATAGTACATTATCTCGGGGATCCTGGTGACTCAGTCAGTTGAGTGTCCAACTTTGGCTCAGGTCATGATCTGGAGGTTCATGGGATTGAGCCCCAGGTTGGGGTCTGTGCTGACAGCTCAGAGCCTGGAGCCTGCTTCAGATTCTGTGTCTCCCTCTGTTCTCTGCCCCTGCTTGTGCTCTCTCTTGCTCTCTCTCTTTCTCAAAATGAATAGACATTAAAAAAAAAGAAGATCTTAGGATCTTTCATTAAGGATAGTAGATATCTCCATTGAAAGCACTCAATAAACATAAGGTATTCAGAAAAGGGGGAAAAAATTTCCACCTCAAAAAACCATAAATCCTGTTAATAATTTTAAAATCCTTGGCACCTAAAACAAAGCTACACTCACTTTTAATTTTCTACAGAGAGGCTTCACAGAGATATGAACAAATGACTCTATGTACTTTACATAAATACATTAATACACAAGAATTTATATAAAGCAATGTACATTTCAATGGGGCTATGATTCTGTGTTTGCATTTGAAGATGTGACTAACATATATAGCCATTTTAGGAAATTACCAATATCTTATTCTTAAGGGATTTTTTTGTAGAAAAAATATCTTGAAGCAAAGGTATTTGCCGACCCCTTGTTAATGTCAAAAAATCTACAGAAATCTCATCATTATAAGGTAGAATTGATGGTGTCAAATATACTTGCTTCTTTAAGCACTTGTTTAATTTACCTCAATAATCTTTACAAAAACGAAGACGAAAATTGGTACTTCTGTCTAAGTCTGTATGTGGGGGCATTTAGATAATTTAGAGCTGGCAGATCATCTGTTAAAGATTACATTCCACCAAACATAAAAAAAAATTATCACAACCTAATAAACTTTAATGTCGAAAATCAGGCCTTTCAACTCCAAAAACAGTGAATTTTGCCCTTGAAATATAGCATTCAGAACTGCACCTTTTCTGAAACATTATTTTCAGATGAAGAAAAGTACTTACCAAGTACTACAGGCCCAAATGAAAAGTATCCTTCTGCACACTTCCCTCATGTGATAGGGAAATCTTCCTTAGAAGTTTTGGGAGTTTGCTTTAGATAAACATCTAAAACTTAACCCCTTTCCAAGTTGCCAGTGCCTCTACATTTAGAAAGGGAGCCAGAACCACACAGTACAATTTTTTTAATGACTACCAATTTTTCATTGACTTTTTTTCTGTTAAAACCACTTGTGTTTATGATTACTTATAATAATTATTTACAGATACATGTTCTATCTTTGAGATTGCCAGATGTGAGTCACTATCAAAAGTAAAATATTTTTCAATAAAAATAACTACAAAAAGATTTTTGAAAGACAGTGTGCACATCTTACAGCCTGAGATTTCTGGTTTCAAAACATGGGCCACCTGTTACGACCTTTGTGACTCTGACTAAATTACTTAATATCTCTGAGCCTCAACTTCCTCATCTGCCAAAGAATTTTGTCAAGAGACTTATATGAAATATACTATGGAAAACTTCTGGAAGAATGACTCATGAAGGCACTCATCAGATACTAGTTCTCTTCTACTTCCCTTCATAAAAACAAATTTAAAATGGGAAGATTTGTGGTTAATAAATAGGTTTCGCCCACTTAAACTAACAACTGTTCATAAACACTCATTTCTCTCCATATGACTGCAACCCAACAAAAACACTCCTGGGATACTAATAATTATCTAATAAAATTTAGTCTACTGTGATTATCTTCTGGCAGGATCAAACTCTACCTTAATCTACTTAGAATAGTGACAGCTTTACATACCTGCCAAAGTTAAAAACATTCTGGTTTTTTGTGACCCAAAGGGAGATATCGATATGTAAAATCATATACAAAGTGTAAATTTGTTATATTGAAGAGCAGTTTTAAGCCTTCAATCATCGTATTTCAAGGAACATGAAAAGTCTTATTCATCTTGCTATTTCCCTCGAGGTTTAACTCTAGTTCAAGTTGATTCCAAAGCTGGATATCTGCCATGATCTATGGAGGTCATGTCTAAAATTTCTTAAGATTCTGAGTCCCTCTAAAATGTAACCCCATTTCTCCTCACCCCTAGCTTTAGGGCAACCTGCTGAGATTTCCATATATTTTTGAATCTGTCTCACCTGGCTAACAGAAGACTCTTGAACTTTTATAGAAAAACTCATTGAAGTTGAAATGGAACCAAAAAATAACTAACTCTTAGTCATTAAGAGCTTAAGAGAAGCGCCTTGAAGAGGCACTTGAATGTGTTAATACTTCTCACTCAGCTTTGAGAGGCTTTTTGACAATCATATAATAATTTATAAATACAAGTACATTCTTGATAACTATATTCACATGAACTTGGGGTAAAATCATTAGGCTAATTATTACTATAAAGTTATTTCCAAGTATTAAAGGAGCATAAAAACAAGTGTGAGAAACTCCAAGAGTAAGGGAAGGGAAACAAGAAGCTTCTCAGATGACATTCCAGGTAGATACTAAGAAATAGAAATATGATCACCAAGTCCATCAAGTTGAGAGGATGATTAGAAGGTGTATTCCAGGTAAAGAAAATAATCTAGGAAATGGCATATGGAATAGCAAGTACACAGTTATCCTGTTTAGTGATGGTCCTGTTAGCACTAATATCTTTTTTTTTCCAATACATGAAATTTATTGTCAAATTGGTTTCCATACAACACCCAGTGTAAGCACTAATATCTTATAAAACTACTAGTTTATTTGTTTTATAAACTATTTGTCCCTGGATTTTCTTCATTAAAATGAAGAAAGCTATATATATATATATATATATGTGTGTGTGTGTGTGTGTGTGTGTGTGTGTGTGTATAGGAGACATATATATAAATATCATATATATCATCATGCAACAACTTTCAGCCAATGAGCTCTCTATCGAATAATCCTGGACTGGGTGTACCTACAAGATAAAGAGTTTACTTTTCTGAGGCACCTGGGTGGCTCTGTCAGCTAAGCATCTGACTCTTGATTTCAGCTCAGGTCATTATCTCACAGTTTGTGAGTTCAAGCCCCACATCAGACTCTGCACTGACAGCATGGATCCTGCTTGGGATTCTCTCTCTCTGCCCCTCCTGCACTCACTCTCTCTCTCTCTCTCTCTCTCTCTCTCAAAATAAATAAATAAACTTAGAAAAATAGTTTACTTTTCTAGGACCTCTCTTAATTAATGTTATATTCTGACCAACAGCTTTAACCCATCACGACTGTCAAGAGAGGATATTGCTGGACTTACACTTAAAAAACAAAAGATGATGTGGATATTTAAGTGCCCAACACTGAAACCAGGTATACCTTGCAGTAAATGGTCAAGGAAAGCAGGATAAAAATCATGAGGTAGTACGAAGTACAGAGTAAACATCACTGGGAACGAAACAACCGTACAAATGTTAAGTGACAGAAACAAGATATGGCATAGAGGTAAAGGGATTTGAATCAATTTAAGAAGGAAGAGCAGCTTCCAGAGAGTGATGCTGGAAAGGAACTTTGGCTCTGATTTATTTAGCACAAAATTTAATTCTAAAGTAGGTATGCTTACAACTCATTGTGGCTGGAGCATAGAAATGTTGAGAGATGTGGGAGGAAAAAAGTTGGGAAGGTGAGCCACAGCCTGTTCATAAAAGGTTTCATGTTGGGCACCTAAAGAGTTGAGCTTATTCTTTAGGGCAGGCAATAGAAAACATTAAATGTTTTTAACCAATGAAATGACATAAACAAGATTTGTGTTTCTGGAATGAAATTGGCAAGGAGTACCACCACTTTCTTAGTATCATAGAATGATATCATCAAGGAAACAAACAAGGAGATTTACACTGCCACAGAACAAATTAAGAAAAGAATAAAAATAATATGCAAGAACCCTTAACTCTCAACCCAGGTTTGTCAAATCCAGGGCAAACATCGTAGCAGGTTAATAGGAAGGATTCCTGGTCTGGAACCAGCTGCCACTTGACCCATCCACTCTTAGTACCTCTTCCCATCCATGTCTATTCTCCATTTCCTTCTCTCAGATTCCACCTCTACTCTGAAAATAGGGATGGGCCCCAGAGGATAGAATAAGAGATGCTTAAAATGTCAGGTCACAGGTAAAGGTTACTCAGCAGGAACATAGCTTACTCGAGCACGCCCCACCTAGCTTGACAGAGGAATTGAAAAGGTTGTCAATGCCTGTTAGACAATCTTACTGGAAAGAAAAGGTCCTTTTATTTCTTTTAACCAAAGGATCACAGGAAACTGAAGGTCAGGCCTTTCAACAGAAGATGAAGGCCTACTTCATCTTGAGTTTCAAACACAGAAGATCATAGCACCACAACAGGAACAGGAGAATGTCAGAACAAAGCCAACCATCATATTTCCTGCAGGGAGTTTTCCAAGCATAATTGTTTAGTTTCACAGTCCTTGAGATTTTGAGATCCTCACTCATTTTCATGGGGGCATTTTTCTTTAAAAATGCAACCCCTAGTCTTTTATCACTTAAGGACAGAAGTGCTTAACACATTTATGTAGTCAAAACAGTGGCATTCAGGAATATCCTGTTAGTGTTACAGATAAAATTGGTTCAACTTTCTGCAGTAATAGAGATCAGCCATCATGATTATGGCACTCCGCTGTAAAGATGACACAACTTACGAGATTTTGTTACAGCGAATGCCCTCAAAAAGGACTCCATGTCATCCATTTTCAACATCCTTGCAGGAAGAATGACTTCAGTCGTACTCTGAATGTGACTGCTGTACTAATGATGGCAGCCAGAGTGCCCATTCAGAATGGCCAGTGGATTTATCAGGTTTATCTGTCTCTAAGTCTTTAGGATCCACTGTCATTAGCCTGAATAATGGCTTTAGTATCTATAAATGAATATGGTCCTTTACATGAATAATCACTTCAGAGAACAAGGAATGGCTAGGAGAGGAAATCAAAGACTACATTTCAATGTGGGAGTTATCCATAACTTTCTACTAACTTCTTTAACGAACCAATCGGGAGAATCTTACAACTTTTGTGCCCAGCCAGAACTAGAGAGAAGATGTCAAATAGGATTTATGACTGAAAATTGAGATAGTTTTCTAAATAAAGCTTAGGTAAAGAATGGAAAATCCTAATAAATACTTTGCTTTAATGTTAATTGTGATTTCATGAGAAATCACAAGGAAAAATTAAAAATCAGCTTAGAGATAAAATTTAATGAAATAAATTTGTCCACATAAATCTTTGCATTCTCAAGTAGATTTTAGAAACTTTAAGGCTTTACTGATACAAAGAAATGGACTGTGGGAAAATGACATTTCCATAGAGTAAACTGTAGTTTATTTCATAGCAAATAACTCCACTTGTCAGGTGAGTCCTTATTAGTCTAAACAAAAATGTCAGCTACCACATGGAAATTAATTAATTTGCCTCATAAATAGCATTTGTCTTAGGTGCTCTAAGCTACCTAAGTGAATAGTTTATGTATAGATGCTGATTTGCAACCGACACTAAATTATCTTTTAAATGTGTCCCATGGAGGAAGATATACAAAAGACTTATGAAAAAGTCTCATTATAGATTGGTTTATTAGCTCCAGTGAATTCAGAATTAGCCAAGATGGCTGATCACATCCAAAGCATTTATATTGATGAGAACTGCAGTTCAGAAAGCGCCCCTACCATAAGAAAACCACCAGAACATGTTCACATTTAGAAGTGAATGTCAAGGCCTTCACAGACTTATCAAATCAATTGCCCCACTACCCTCTCAGCCATTTTCAACTGGGTAAGATATTGAACCAGCTGAATCTTCAAATCCTAAATATTCACTTTGTGAGGATTATCTACTCCTCAAGAGAAAGACATTTTCACACATCGTCAACACACATTCTTTTCTTAGCACAAATATATACTCACTTCTTGATAAGTGTGTTTTGTTCTAATTCAGGGAAAATATGCTCTCCACTTTCCTTGGCTCTATAATATGCACTCATATAAACATGATTGAATTATCTTTCTAAAAATGTTGAATTTTCCAGCCTTTTTGTCTACCTACTGCTCTTGAATAATTCATGTTAAAAATTCAACTTTTTTTTTAAATCTGCCTTATATGATACTTCATTTCTTAGTTTTAGAGACTATTTACTAGCACTAACTTCACGGAAGGATGGGTTTGTAGCTCACTCTTATGATGTTACATTAGTTTAGATTTGGTACAATTTTACACAAGAATTTAGAAATTAGGGGCTCCTGAGTGGCTCAGTTGGTTAAACTTACAATTCTTGATTTCGGCTCAGGTCATGATCTCACAGTTCCTGAAGTTGAGCCCCACATCTGACTCTGGGCTAACAGCTTGGAACCTGTTTGGGTTTCTCTCTTCCTCTCTCTGTCCCTCCCCCTACTCATGCACTCATGGCCTCTCTCAAAATAAACATTAGAAAAAAGAATTTAGAAACTAAAAGATTTTATTTTTATAGTTAAAATAACCCCTGTCAAGTAAGGCAATACAGAGTTCCATCCAGAGCATTTAATATGAAGAACATCATCAAGAGTAGAACACATGGTTCCTATGCTAGAATGCTTAAAATCTGATGCCCGTATCAAAAGTTATTGCTACACATGGGGCACTCAGTCAGTTAAGCATCTGACTTCAGCTTCAGGGTATGACCTCACAGTTCGTGGGTTCAAGCCCCACACTGGGCTCTGTGTTGACAGTTCAGAGCCTGGAGCCTGCTTCAGATTCTATGGGTCTCTCATTCTGCCCCTCCCCTGCTCATGCTCTGTCTCTCTCAAAAATAAAAAAACAATTAAAAAAATTTTTTTAACCTTAAGAAGAATCCTTGAAAAAAGGAAATTGAACTTCAAATAACTATCAAAACAAAATGCAACATTCTTTAAAAGAGGAAAACAAAATCTAGATAGTAATGGAATGCTGACAATGCTAAGTATCCAATTAGCCATTAGGATTTCAGTGAAGCAGAAAAACAGGATTCATAACCAGAAGTCATTCAGTAGGAAAAAAATTATATAAATAATACAGTGATAGGAAATTTAAAATCATTATTATAAATATTTTCAAGGATTTAAGTTAAAGCATGACTATAATGAGAAAAAAATTGAATACATAAAAAAAAAAAATTACCAATTAGAACCCTTAGAGATGTGAAATGCAGTATCTGGAGAAAAAAATTTCACCAGATGGGCTGAACTACATATACATGTAAAAGATTTATGAGTAGTGAACCTGAAGACACAGCAATAGAAATTATCCAAGTTAAAGCACAGAGAAGGGAAAAAACAAAACAAAAAACAAACAAAAAACGCTAAAAGGTAACAGTCTCAGATACAGGTGACAAAATATCAAAAATCTAAAATATGCTTGGGGCGCCTGGGTGGCTCAGTCGGTTAAGCATCCGACTTCAGCTCACATCGGTTTGAGCCCCACATCCAGCTCTGTGCTGACAGCTCAGATCCTGGAGCCTGCTTCAGATTCTGCATCTCCCTCTCTCTCTGCCCCTCCCCCATTAGCACTCTGTCTCTGTCTCTCAAAAATGTATAAAAACATTAAAAAAATTTTTTAAAGATCTAAAATATGCCAACTGGAGTCTAAGAAGGAAGGTAAAGAGTGAAAAAAAATATTTGAAGAAATAACAGAAATGTTCTAAAATTTGGTGAAAACTATATATCATACAAACTCAATGAATCCCAAATGTAATAAACACAAAATATTACCAAAGCATGTTAAAACTAAATTACCAAAAACCCATGAAAAAAAGTGAAAAATCTTTAAAGCAGCCAGAGATAAAGACAAATTAAAAATAGACATACAAAAATGAAAATTACTACTGACTTCTCATCAAAAATATTGCAAAGACAAAGAAGCAACATCTTTAAAGTGCTGAGAGAAAAATGCATTAATCTAGTGTGCATATATTCAGTGAAAATATCCTTCCAAACAAGTGTAAAATAAAATTATTTTCAAAGAAAGCCTGATTGATTTTGTCACTCATAGATATGCATGCAAAAAAATTTAAACGAAGTTTTGTGTTTTTTTTTAATGTTTATTTATTTTTGGAGAAAGAGAGACAGAGTGAGAACCAGGGAGGAGCAGAGAGGAAGACACAGAAACCAAAGCATGCTCCAGGTTCCAGGCTCTGAGCTGTCAGCACAGAGCCCAACTGCGGGGCTCAAACCCACAAACCGGTGAGATCACGACCTCACCCAAAGTCGGATGTCCAACGGACTGAGCCACTCAGGCCCCCCTAAAAGAAGTTTTTCAGGATGAAGGAACATTCTAGCAGATGGAGACATGGATTCTAAACAAAGAAACAAAGAACGATGGGGCACTTGGGTGGCTCAGTCTGTTAAGCTTCCGACTTTGGCTCAGGTCATGATCTCACAGTTCATGAGTTTGAGCCCAGTATCTGGCTCTGGGCTGACAACTCAGAGCCTGGAGCCTGCTTCGGATTCTGTGTCTCCCTCTCTCTCTGCCCCTCCCCCACTTGCACTCGGTCTCTCTCTCTCTCAAAAAATAAACTTAAAAAAAATTTTTAAAAAGAATGATAAATATGTTGTAAATATTAAAGCAAAGTGGTTTTTTTTTCCATTTAATTTCAAGATAATGGACTGTTTAAAGCAAAAATATTAACAATCTGGGAGGCAGAATAATGGCTCCCAGAGCTATCCAGGCTTGATTCCCATAACCTATGACTTTGCTATATTGCATGACAAAGAGGGTTTTGCAAAGGTGATGAAGGTTATGAACTTTGAGGAGGAGATTATCCTGCAATATCCAGGTATGTCTGATATAATCACACAAGCCCTTAAAAGCAGAGAACCTTTCTCAGTTCTTGTGAGAAAAAAAGATACAATAGTGGAAAAGGGTCAAAGACATTTGGAATGAGGGGTGAGTCTGTCAAAGATCAGGATCCAAGGAGTGCAGCCTTCTCTAGAAGCTTAGAATGACCTTCAATTTATAGCCAGCAAGAGAATGGGGACTTGGATGTTACAACTGCAAGGAAATGAATTGGCTGACAACCCAAATGAGCAAAATGGATTCTTCCCTAAAACCTCCAGAAAGAAATACAATGCACTAACACTTTGGTTTTAGCCCAATGAGAACTACAGAATACTTCTGACCTAAAGAATTGCAGGATAATACATTTTTATTGTGTGAGCCACTAAATGTGTGGCAATTAGCTACAGCAGCAATATAAAATGAATACATATATATTTTGGGGGTGATTAGAGAGAGAAGGGTAAATATATGATAATAATAGCAGAAAAGAGAAAATGTAGAATTTTACATTATACATTCAGTAGTATAATATAATCAGAAAGTAAAGAATAATAAGTTAAAGATGTGTGTCAGAAATGCTAGAACCATCACTTAAAAATTAAGGGAACTATAACTTAAAGATCAGTGATAGAGATAAAATGTATATAAAAATAATAAATTGACCAAAAAAATAAAAAAAAAAAAAACAGTAAATGAAGGAAAAGGTCATATGGGACAAACAGAAAACAAAGAAATGCTGTACACTTAAATATTATTGTATCAGTAATTACATTAAAAGTCAATAGGCTGACAGGCACCTGGGTGGCTTAGTTGGTTAAGCATCGGACATTTGATTTTGGCTCAGGTCATGATCTCAGGGTTCATGAATTCGAGCCCCGCACTGGGCTGGCTCTGCACTGACTGAAGAGCTTGGGATTCTCTCTTTCTCTCTCTCTCTGCCCCTCCCCTGCTCACACTCTCATTGTCTCTCTTTCTCTCAAAAATAAATGAACATTAAAACAATAAAAGTAAATGGCCTGGACACTCTTAAAAGGCAGACATTTTCAGTTGATAAAAATAATAAGACTCAACTATAGTCTGGCTATAAAGGTACAGATAGATTAAAATAAAAGGATTAAAAATGACAGCTCATGAAAATACTTATTAAAAGGTGTGGACTAGCAGTATTAATATCACCAGGGGATAAAACAAATATTTTGAAATGGTAAGAGCCAATTCATCACTTCAATTGTTGTGCCTGTACCTAACACCTTGAAAATAAATGAAGGAAAAACTGACAGATCTGAAAGGAAAAATAGATAATCCAAAACTATAATTGGAGATTTCAAAATGCTTCTATATTAGGACAAGCAGACAGAAAATCTAAGAATAAGAGAAGATTTGAAAACAATACTGACCAACTGGACTTAATCAGTATTTATAGAACATTATTCCTACAATGGTCAAATATAAGGTTGGTTTTTTTTTAAGTGTAGAAATGTATTATTTTTCTATTGCCATGAAATGAATTATCACAAATCTATTTATTACATCCAAGTTTATGTGGGTTAGGAGCCAGGCAAAGCACAGCTGGGGCCAGTACCTGGGTCCCGTGCCAAGTTTTCACAAGGATACAATCTAAGGTCAGTTGAGTTCTGTTCCTTGCTGGAGCTCAGAATTTCCTTCCAAGTTTATATAGCTGTATACACCTGTGCAGCTTCTTAGATTAAAACAAAACAAAACAAAAAAAACTAGGAGTCATTCTTATTTCTTCTTTTCTTATCTCTCTTCACATCTAATTTTTCATCATGTCCAAACAGCTCTACCACCATAAATGGCCAATATTCACCATCAAAAATGCTAAAACTGTCATCTGTTGCACCATTATCTCTCACCTGAATAATTTTAAGATCTTATAACTTATTTTCCTCATCCTTTGTTGTCCCTCTCCTCCTCCTTTATCCACACAAATCCACACAAAAACCCAGATTTTTTTCTAATACTAAGACATACCTTATTACTCCTTGACACATTGTGTATAAAATTAAGTGGTCTAAGATAAAGGAAAGTTTTCTTTGCATTTTGCTTTTGCATGATATTAATGAGCTTTTCATATATTTGAGAGTTATTTCTATTTTCTTTCCTGTGAGACACTATTCATGTCTTTTGCTACTTTTTCTATTGTGCTGCTGGGCCTCTCTTCCTGATAAAAGTTCTTTATATATTAAGGAAATCAACTGTTTGTTATGATGTGAATTTTAAGTATTTTCACAGCTGTTTTTCTTTTGTTACACCTAGATTTATAAACATATTTTTAACAAGTGTATTTTTTTATTTAGAGAGCGTGTGAGCAGGGGAAGGACAGAGAGAGAGAGGGAAAGAGAATCCCAAGCAGACTCCATGCTGTCAGCATGAACCCCTACCCAGAACTCAATCCTACCACCCATGAGATCATGACCTGAGCCAAAATCAAGAGTCAGACATTTAAATGACTGAGCCACCCAGGTGCCCCTAGAAACATACTTAAGAAGGACAGACTTTTCAGCTTATAGGTAATAAAAATATTGCTCCATAATTTCTTCTAATATTTTCAAAAATAGTTGCCTTCAAAAATAGTTCTTTGATAAATTTAAGTTTATTCTGATTTTAAAACAGAATCCAATTTTATTTTTTTCCAAACGTTTACCAATTCTCCCAAAACCCTTTATTAAATATACATTTTTACTACTGTTCACAAATGACATTTTTTATCATAAACTAAATTCTGATGAGCATTTACATTTGTTTCTGAATTTTCCATTACATTCTATTATCTGTATATGTATGTATATATCTATATCTATATCTATATCTATATATATATATATACCTATCTGTCTCTATCTCTATATATATCTATATATATAGATATGTATCTCCAAGCACCAGTGTTAGGCCATTTCTAATTATCATAAACTTAAAACATGGTTAAGTAAGACACCTAGCGCATGTGTGCGCGCGCACACACACACACACACACACACACACACTTCTAGTATTTTTTTCATATGAACTTTTTTCAAAAATATTCTCTACCTACCTTTTTAAAATTATTTTTAATGTTTATTTTTGAGAGAGACAGACAGCATGAGCAGGGGAGGGGCAGAGAGAGAAAAGAGAAAAGAGAGAGAGAAAGAAAGAATGAATCTGAAGCAGGATCTAGGCTCTGAGTTGTCAGCCGGGCTCAAACTCACAAACTGTGATATCTGACCTGAGCCGAACTCAGACGCTCAACCGACTGAGCCACCCAGGTGCCCATCATGTCAACTTTAGAATCCATTTTTTCTAGTTTATAAAAATATCCCATTACCATTTTCATTATTATCCTATTAAACACGTAAATTAACTCATCCAAGAAGAACTGTTAATTTTATGAGATAAATTGTTTTCTCCTAACATACTAGGTCTGTTTCTTGATGTATTCTATATATGTATATGATTTTAGGGTGAGGGGTCATCTACAAAACAACCAGTGTATTTATTGGGTGCTACTCTATGTTGAAAACTGTAGGATAGGCTGACCCATATATTACTGTGTTTAACGTCAAACAACAAATGACTTAACCATTAAAAGTATCTGTAACTGTTAGCACAAAGAGCTAATTTTTATAAAACTTTTAATGATAGGGAGAGAGTGCTAAATTCCTGCAGCTGCCACAAAACATTCAAATGCTGGATAAGTTATAATAAACATACTTTCAAAGTAATTTCTAAGCTCAATTCAAAGTACAGAAAATCTCTAAGAACCAGATAAAAGCAGACTAAGTTTGGGATGCCTGGGTAGCTCAGTTGGTTAAGCGACCAACTCTGGATTTCCACTCATGTGGGGAGATCCAGCCTGGCCTCCATGCATCGCATGGAACCTGCTTGAGATTCTCTCTCTGCCTCTCCCCTGCTTGCATGTGCATACTCTCTCTCTCTCAAATAAATAGATAGATAGATAGATCGATCTTACAAGGAAAAACTAAGATAAAATCATAGGCACAGAACTTTGCTTTGTGACCAAGCAATACTTGGAACCTACAGCTTTGGGGATTAATAACTGCTCCAGGATCAAAAGATTAGACTTAGGCAACTGCAAAGTGAATCGTAGCCTGAAACTATTTGCATGAAGAACCCCAGGCACTTAACCAGGTTTTACCTTCAGAGAAACGTTCAATGGTAAAAATTACATTTGACCACAAAGAGCACTGTTAAGCAACCTATTTCTGCTGTTATTCTTGAAGTGGGTGTGTGTAAGGCAACAGAGCTCAAGAATGGTGTTCTAGTGTGGTTCTGGTAGATTCCATTCATTATATTTATTCAAAATTTGGTAAGAGATTTTATCATTAATAATGTTGAATTTTTTCAAATGCTTTTTCTTTATTTAGAGCATAGGGACGGTCTCCCTTGATCTATTAATAGATTTGTCAGTTATCCTTGCATGTTTAGAATAAACCCAATCTGATGGTGATTTATTATTATTTAACATCTGCTGAAATTGAATTGCCAAATGTTTAATTTAGGAATTTTGCATTTAGAAGTATTTTTTGCATTTAGAAGTACTTGCATTTGCGAGTAAAGTTTTGCTCATAAATTGCCTTCTCATTTTATCCTGGTCTACTTATGTTATTGTCATGAGAAAAATCACTTTTACATTTTTTAAGATGAAAAATCTATTAAATCTATTAATTTATTAGCTTACATTTGTATTCAGAATGAGAAAAGACAAAAAATTCCTTAACATATATGCAGAGAATAGAGTTAGGTACCCCAGACCAGATGTCATCTTCCATGAAAACCAATTGGTTTGCAAAGATTTGAGATTAAGGACTACGTTCTTCAAAAGATAACTTTATACTTTCAAAACCAGAATGTTTCACAAAGGATTTTCTACAGATAAGAACATAAGGATACTTAAATGGCTGTAAGATAAAACAAGAGGATAACAAATATAAATTCTAATACATGGTTCTATTCCTAACAGGTAATAAATACATATATTTGTGTGTGTGTGTGATCTTACCTTCCATTTTTATCTACTAGCTTCTTTGAAAATATTCCTAAAATAAAAATTCTATCTACTTGTACTTCATAAACAGCACTTATTTTTCCAGAAACCCTTTTTTATACCAATTGAGAATTATAAACACTAGTATTTTCAAGGCTCCACACAGAATTTCAGAGCCTAAATGTGCCTAAAATTAAATAGAAAAGCATATACACCATGATATACATCTTTTTAAACATGAGATTAACAATGACCTTCTTCCAAAGCATTAGATGGATAACATCTGTTTCTTGAATGCTTGCCATAATTCACCAGTAAAGCCATTTAGGCCTAACATTTGTGGCTTGGGTTTGGAGAGGCTAAATTTTTGTTTTTAATATATTTAATCAGGTTTTCCATCTCTTCTTGTGACAGTGCGGTATGCTTTTCTAAGAAAGTTTATTCCAGTTAAGTTTTTAAATTTATTGGCCTAACGTTTTTCATAAAATTCTACCTTTTCTTCTCTATTACACCTATAATTGCAATGTCATTATTTCTAATAATATTTGTGTCTTCTTTATTCTTGATTTTCAAAATACTAGCATTTAGTTTTGTTCATCTTCTCCACTATTCCTTTCATTTATGTTCTAATAATTTCTGCTGTTGTGTTTCTTAGACCTTTTCTTCTGTATCATTTCCAGATTTAGATGCTTAGCTAATTTTCAACTTTTCTTCTTAAGATTTTATGTCTTCCCATGTCCATTAAATCCTTTTTGCTGTAGCCCTCAAATTTGAGGTGTAGCATTTTTACTATCTGATATAAACTACATAAAATTAACTATATAAAATAGCCAGTGTCTATTTTCTAATATTTAAATGTCACGCCATGAAAATGTGTTCATCTGCAGATATCTGGAGACTTTTAAGTTACTCCTTTTATGGTTATTAGTTGTACTGTGATTAAAGTATATGGCCTGTATGATACCAGTTTTTTGGTGTTTTTGAGACTTGGTTTATAGCATAAAACAATTTCTATATATTTTATGTTTTTGACATGAATTCTTACTCCTTATACAAGATTCTATACTTGTCATTAGATCAATTTTATTAACTGTGCTATACAAATTATTTTTAACCTAACCAAATATTTGGCCTACTTCATCTAATTATTAAGAGAAGTTTATTCAATTCTCTCTCCATGACTTTTATTTTTTAATGTATGTTTATTTTTGAGAGACAGAGAGGTGTGAATGAGGGAAAGGCAGAGAGAGAGACAGTGTGAGACAGAATCTGAAGTAGGCTCTAGGCTATGATCTGTCAGCACAGAGCCTGATGTGGGGCTCAAACTCAAGAACTGTGAGGTCATGCCCTGAGTCCAAAGTCAGACACTTAACCCTCTGAGCCATCCAGTTGCCCATACCTGACTTTTTTGATCTAAACATATTTTCATCAATTTCTCTCTATATATTTTGAGACAGCAGTATTAAGAACACGAGATTTAACTTTCTCTTCCTGAGACCTGTTTTTATCATTGTATGCCAGTCTTCTATGATCTCTAAAGTATGTTTTTTGTAAAAAATACAACTTCACCAATGTCTCTTTAGTTCATACTGACCTGATATAATTCTCTCACACTTTTACTTTCCTTCTTTCTGCAGCATATGTTTTAGGAATTTAAGAATTTAGAGCAACTTTTTTTTTTTTCAAAGTGAGAAGCTCTTTAACTGTGAGCTGAGCCCATTTCAATCTATTTTGATATGAATACATTTAGAGTTGTCATCATCACGATCTGTGCTCTTAATTTACCTTCCTTTTCCGTGATATTTTTAGTTTTCCTTTCCTATGTTCCATTAAGCTATTTAAGTTTCTTTTTTCCTTAACTATATTAAAAGTTATAGATTCTGTCATACTGAACTGTATGAAATTGCTAGTATTTGAGCATCTTTTACTTGCAAAAATGGTAACACATAGTTTCATAGTCAATAGGTTTAACATACACATTTGATTTCGTATCTAAAATCAGTCAATCTCTCTACCTCCTCTAATAGCAGGAAGACCTTAGGACACTACTTATCCACCATCACTTGCCTGGATTATTGCAACGATTTCCTAAACCTTCTTCCTACCTTTTTTTCCCCTCTTCTTAACAGTTAATTGCCAATGTAGGATCCAGACTAATCTGTGTAAAACATAATTCTCCTTCTGTCACTCTTGTGTTTCAAACCCTCCAATACCTATTCATCTTAGGATAAAAGCTCAACACCTGATGAATCCCTGTCATCCAGCCCCCAATCCTCTCCAGCTTCACCCCTCAATACTCTCCTACTTTATTCGGATTCTGTTCCTTCTCAAACCTGCCAAACTCCTTCTTTGGGGCTTTGCCTCTACTCTTCCCTCTGCCCAGAACGTTTGCTCTCTTTCCTCTTCCAGACTGTTGCTCAAATGTCACCTTCTCAGTGAAGCCCTTCTGACACCCTATTTGAAATTACAACTCAACCAATTTAGGAATCTTTTCTCTGCTACTTTTCATTTTAATATGTATCATCCCCTGAGACAGTATATGATTCACTTTGATTCTTGCCTGTCTCTCCCTTCTAGAATGAAATCTCCATGAGGGCAGAACTTTTGCTATTTTGCTCTCTGCTGTATCTCTTACACTTCAAGTATTTTCCTGACTCACAAATGCTTGTTAAACAAATTAAGGGCCTCTCTTAAAATGCTAATGTTACAATAACAAGGCCTACTTCCACCTTGATTTTATACCCCCAGATGAACACTTACTACCATTGTTTTATATAACCATAATGTGCATTTTAATTGACTATTTGTGTCATTTCTTTGCTCACTGTTTTCTTGTCAGGTCTATTTTTGGGTATGACTTTTTTTTTTTAATTCCCATAGTATATTCTTTCGTTATTTTTTTAGTGTCTATTAGTGGTAAAGTATCTCAATCTTTGTCTGAATTTGTTATTTTGTCTCACTCTTAAATTTTTTTAATGTTTTGTTTATTTTTGAGAGAGAGAGAGAGAGAGAGAGAGAGAGAGCGCTTGAGCAGGAGACAGGCAGAAAGAGAGGAAGGCACAGAATCTGAAGCACGGTCCAGGCTCTGAGCTGTCAGCACAGAACCACATGTGGGGCTTGAATTTGTGAACCACGAGATCATGACCTGAGCTGAAGTCAGACGCATAAATGACTGAGCCACCCAGGTCCCCCTAGTCTTAAAATTATATTTTACAAGGATATAGAATTTCAGATTAATAACTTTAAAGATCATTCTACTATTTTTATGGTTTCTATTATTTGTATTGATAAATTACATACGAAGAACTGATAGGTTGTCAGTAATCATGCTTTACTCTTTGGCGCTTTTAAAATCTTCTCTTTGCCTTCATTATTATGTTCCAAATGTGAATTTATTTTAATTGATCTTATGTTGGGATTCATTGTAATTCCTGAATATGAGAAGTCATGTCTGCGAAAAGTCTGGAAGATTCTGAAAAATTCTATTATTTTCTATTTCAATAACAAAACAGCAATTTCCCAATGTCTCCTTCTAAAACCCTTTCAGATAGAGAATTTTCAATGTTAACATTCAGTGATCCATGTTTCTTAGCCATATTTACAATCTCTTTATCTCTCAGGGCTACATTCTGGGTAATCACCCCAAATATGCCTTCTAAATCATGAATTCCTCTTAAGGTATCTCTAATTTTAACTTTAAGCCCACCCACTAGAAAATATTTTTAATTTCTAGCAAGCAATTACGCAATTTTAAAAAGTTTGCCTGTTTTTTTATCCTGTCCTTACAAATCTATTTTTTTCTTTATTACTTTCATAATTTTAAATGTTTCTATTATGGTTTATGAATGATATTTTAAATGTTTATGGGCCATACCCTGTATTTGCTATGTCTTCTAAGTTATTCTTAATTTTTCTTTCCTTGCAAGTTTGGTAACTTTGGGTCATTGGTTTATATTGAGTAAGGTTTTATCTGTAGGTTTCCATAGAAACATTTGGCATCTCTTGTCAGTTACCCCAAGCAAAAATTTTATGTTGATTTCCCAAAATTATAAGACATTTTACAGATATGAAGCCCATTCATACAAAAGCAGTCCTGACTATAAGTTCTTCTGAAATAGTTATTTACCTATTTATGTTCTACCCAGTGTCAAAATCAAGTTTGGCCAACTTGTTTTGTCACATTTCCTAGCCAGTGGGAATTTTCTTTCCTTTTCTACCATTTTATCCGAGCATAGTTCTCTCTCACTACCTAGGACTTAAAATTATAGGCTCCTCATTTACCATTGTTTCAGACCTATGCTTCCTGAATTGGTTCTCTTCTTCATTTTTAGGAGCTAGAAGGGCCTTTACTTTTTACCTTCCAAGCTCTGGAATTTAAAATACATTTTATATTTTATACATGTATAAATATTATACAGTGGGGATATTTTTATGTTGTCTACCACCACAGTCCTCGAAACCAAAGTCCTTTTGAAGGGTTTCAAACACAGAGTGCACTTCAAGAAAATCTACATCAAAGAAGTTTGACTTAAATACGGTATAGGAGGCAGGGCCAAGGCTTCCACAGCATATGGGTGACCCTACTGAGATACAGCCCTTGAACACTTCAGTATCATGTGCTTCAGTGTGAAGGAGCTTCAAGAACGGGCCAGGGAAAAAGCTACTCGTTTAGAAATCTCATTAGAATTCTACACAAGCCATGTCCATACTCCTTATGCAGAAGGCACAGTCTTTGAGAAGCATTTTCTTGTACCTCTGATCCATTATGTCACTTCCCAAGCCTCTCAAGTGTTTGTCCCATCATCCCTTTCCTTAAGCAAGTCTTAAATTTTAAGCATTCATAAGGGAACACAGTGAGAATTGGATGCATAATTACACATGGTCATGGTGACATTGTTCTGAAGCCATGTCAAGTTCTGAACATACATATTCACTATTAATTAAAATAGACACTAATAATACTCTCAGTCTTTGATTGGATATATCCAATTATAGTTTGTAAATATATTGTATTATAAATTATATCCTTTCTAGGAGTGTTTTCATTTTGCAGAGTATATTTTCCTTGTAACTGTGAAAATTGGTTGTAACTGCTCATTAACTGGGACACTTATTTATATAGGCTGGCATAACTTGGAACATTAATTAAGACAGTACGTGTTTCAAATATACATGCCCTTTCCAATAATTACTGAAATGGTTGGGAGAGGCGTGCCTATCTGTTTGGTATAACAACATTTATATACTCTGTTGCTCTTCTGGTGCTATGACATGACTTCATAGACCTGAGGCAGTATGCTTAAGAAAGGGATGTAAATAGGTCCACAGTACTTCATCCACAATTCTGAAATTCACAAAGGCTCTGAAAACTAGAAGCCTTGTTTTTTAATTCATTTAGCAACAAAATATGGCCTGAATTCATTCAGTGGCAAAATATGATCTGAGCAGATATGAGCTCGTTTAACCCACTTAGTGTGACTATTTACACGTTTTATTCTGTAAATATTGAATAGTGTCCTGCCCCAGACCATGACAGGGTTTTATATAACATACATATTATGTAAAGTTGTCACTACATTACTGGTCTAAAATCCAAAAAGAATCTGAAACACATTTAGTTTAATATTTTTAAATGATGGATTATAGACCTGTAATAGGCTAGAATAAAAACTATTAGCAATATTTTTTAAATGATTAAAGTACCTATGAAATTAGGAACCCAACAAATTGACTGAAGAACTTTCATGAATCACAATTATATTTCCTTGTAGAAAGCTTAAAAAAAAGTGAATATATGTAGTAATATATTATTAGATTGTATTATAAATACATTATAATGCTGTGGTGAATATTATTTTTAAGCATACTTGGAATTAAAGTGTAATTTAAGTTTAAAAAAGAGCATTTATAGCCACTAAAGAATGGTTGGAAAAGTAGGATAGTAAGCCCCTTTGAGTTATGTAAATGTTGAGATTTTAAAATTTTAACCCAAGGCTTCTCAACAGCGGTGCTACTGACATTTGGGTCCAGGGAATTATGTGTTGTAAGGGACTGTCTTGTGAACTATAGGATGCTCAGCAGCATCCCTGTCCTCCATGTACTAGATGCTGGTAGCACACCTTCTACCTCAAATTCTATCATAAATGCCTCCTGACGGGGGCACCTGGGTGGCTCAGTTGTTTAAGTGTCTGGGTCTTGATTTTGGCTCAGGTCATCATCTCACAGTTGCTGAGATCGAGCTCTGCATCAGGCCCATGCTATCAGTACAGAGCCTGCTTGGGATTCTTTCTCTCCCTCCCTCCCTCCCTCCCTCTCAAATAGACAAACAAACAAACTTCAAAAAAAAAAAATGCTTCCTGACATTACCAACTAATCCCTATGGTACAAATTGGTTGAGAACCACAGTCTTCACCCAACTCATAAAACTTTGTAGTTTGTAAAATTAGTTTCAATATATATATTTTTTTAAATATCACAGAACAACTCTGTGAGTTAGGTATTATCATACCAATTTGCAGAGGAGGGAAGTAAGGTCCAGGAGAGTGAGGCAATTTGCCCAAACCACAGAGCTAGTAAGTGATCAGCTAACACATACGCATTTGTCTTTGCTAGGCAAAGACTCTTGTAAGTAGAAAAACCAGCAACATAAGCTGGTTTTAATAAGCTCGTGCCGTAAAAATCACTTTGCAGCTTCTTACAAATAACCCCAACCATAAAATAATTCCAAATTTATATTTTAAAATGGAATATTACAATGAAGCATAATAAGAATGATCCAGGAAAATTAGCATTTAACCTAGGAAATTAGTTCCCAATAGCTCTAGCTGTTTAAAATTCAGTTTAGAGAATAGGTAGTATCACATTGCCTTAAATGCAGAATAGGAATGCATTTTCAATTGCATGCTTATCTCTAAGGCTTTAAATCTTCATGAAGTTAATCTGACACTGCACCTGATAAGGAGCAGCAATGCTACTGAAGCCAGTGCACAGCCAGTCCAAGCTGCCTTCCAAATCACTATTGACAATTCCAATGAAATCTAGAGGAGTCGCCACATTATTGACGCAATTTCATTTTCAAATGTCACATTTGTGTCAAATTGTTTGCTCCCAAGTGATTTTGTAATTCACAGTTCAGAGGCAGAATTTTCTTACCCAAACTAAAATGATTAAGCAGTATCATATATGACAGCTGTATGTGACATGGCTATTCTTATATAAACTAGGCCTAAGTACACACACCTAGCATTCTTTAATAGTCACCAAAATTATAGCACTTTATTTAAAAGTCAAAGGTCAGTTGATTGGATTCTCTATCTGCTGAAAAATAACTCTCTTTACCTATTTAAGCTTTGTTGTTTTTCTTTGTTTTTGTTTTTATTTGAGCGAGAGAGAGAGACAGAGGCAGAGGCAGAGACAGAGACAGAGACAGAGACAGAGAGAATCTTAAGCAGGCTCCATGCTCAGCACAGACCTAATACAGGGCTCCATCCCACGACCCTGGGATCTTGACCTGAGCTGAAATCAAGAGTCAGATGCTCATCCAACTGAGCCACCCAGGTGCCGCTAAAATTTGAATAAACATAATGTCCATATAAAAATACAAGTACATTACTTAAAACAGTATTTCTAGTCACCCTGGACATTTCCTACATTTCTGGTTTATTTAATTTTTTATTAAGCCTTTATTTCTAGGGGACTTTCAGGTTTAAAGCAAAATTGAAAAGAGGTTACAGACATTTTTCATATAGCCCTGACCCCACCCATGCATGTCCTCCCTCATTATCCACAGCACCCCCTCCAGAGAGATACATTTGTTACAACTGATGAACCTACACTGACACATCATAATCACTCAAAGTCCATAGATTGCATTACAGTTCACTCTTAGTGTTGTACATTCTGTGGGTTTGGATAAAGGAATAATGACATGTAACCATCATTATGGTATCATACATCCTTTATCAGATGTACTGAGCAGCCCCCAAAAAAGTTCCATCTCTGGACATTCCATCCAATTCTTTCCCTCAATGAGAAACCAGGAAGTAGAATGTTGCATACACTTGCTCTTGCTGAACCAGGGGAAGGGGGCAATGGCAACCCAAATCTCCATCCCTGTTCTTATTGTCTCCAGACAGCTAGAGTTTGCCAGGTCCCATCAGCACTGTGGGACAGGCAAGTCAGAAGGCTATCCTTTGGCAACTCCCAGAAGAGCTGGTGATGTTAGGTGCCTAAACAAACTCTTTCCCTCCTCAGGGAGAAGAAGGCAGCCATGATTTTTGACTACTCATTCTGTACTGAGCTGAAGGGAGGTACTAGGTCATCTATCAGCCCAAGCTGACATCTTTCTTCTCCCCCAGGCAGCTAGAGCATGCCAAACCCTTCAGATTTCCAAGACTGGCAAAGCAGCCGCTAGTCCCCAGAAGTCAGGAGACTGGTTGTGTAAACCAACTCCTTCCCTCCCCTTAAAGAAGCTGATAGCTGGGGGACTCTTCGTGATTATATGGCACTGTGCCAGGGATAGGGATTTTGGTGACAGAGTGTCCTAAAACCCCCAAGAGGCTTCAGGAAATCTGATCTTGCATTTTTCAGTGTCTAGGAGCCATTCAGTTAGTTTGGATTTCTCATAAAGGAAATCTGTCCATTAATTGTCGTTGAATTGATGTGCTTGTAGGGGAGGAGGGTCTAGGGCTCCCCACCCTGCCATCTAGCTAGTATCACTCCTTGCTAATCATTTTTATGACACTTTATTGTACTTTACGGAGCCAACAACGTTAGCATATATGCTTGCTTCCAAGCTCCAGGGAACAAGAGTAACTGTTGGATGCCCCATCCCACCCCATTTATTGTTCCTTAACCATCAGAGTGACTTTACTCCTAAGTTTTTGAGTTTATAAACTCCAAGATCTAAGCGACCTAATGTATTACTGTTTTATTAAGCTTATCAAAAATCAATTATTTCTCCCTAGAATAATTGCCCCACCCTATAGTTCATCCATTCAGAAGAGTGGAAGCCAACCTGAACTGAGTGTGCTGAGATGCCACACCCATCTTTACTCCACCATTAAAGAGTTACAGGAGCAGACTCTGAGCCACAGTGTCCTACACTGAGAAGTGAACATAACAAAATTCGGGCTATTCTACTTTCCTTACCCAGTTGTCATAGAGATTTCATTAAAAAACTTGCTTCTAAACACATTTTGAAAATGTAAATACACAGACATATACATACATACATACATACATACATACATACATTATACACTCACTCATCCACACAACTGGATACAAATGTAGGATTGTTTTTTACTGAACATTACTTTCATCACATTCCAAGTGGTTCATCTCTTCCAATGATTTTTAATCCCCAAAAAAATTTCCAAAATATGTTAGGAAAGTTGCATCCTCACAATAACCTAATTCTAACAAAATTTAGAAATTTTCTAGAAAATTCATTAATGAATTTTGACACTGAAAATCTTAATCTAGATATCTAGAAATCTGGATTTAGATGAAGCATACCGCAACACAATAAAGATCATACATGAAAAACCCACAGCTAAACAAACCTCACAGCTAACATCATACTCAATGGTGAAAAGTGAGAGCTTTTCCTCCAAGATCAGGAACAAGACAAGAACGTTCACTCTTGTCACTTGTATTCAATATAATTCTTACTGTAAGCCCTAGCTACAGAAAGCAAACCAGAAATAAAAGACATCCAAATTAGTAAGAAAGAAATTAAACTGCCACTATTTACAGATGGCATGATAGTGTACATAGAAAACCCTAAAGATTTCACCAAAAACAAAAAAATGATTAAATGTAGTAAGTGAATTTGGTAAAGTTTCAGGATACAATATTAATACACAAATTGGTTGCATTTATATACATTAATAACCAAGCAGTAGAAAGAGAAATTAGGAAAATGATCCATTTACAATTGCACCAAAAAGAATAAAATATGTAGGAATAAATTTCATTAAAGTGATGAAAGACCTGTACTGTAAAAACTATGAAACATTAATGAAAGAAATTAAGCACAAATGGAAAGACATTCCATGCTTATGGATTGGAAGAATGAGTATTATTAAAATATCTGTATTGCCTAATGCAATTCCTGTCAAAATACCAATAGTATTTTTTCTCAGTAGAACAAATAATCCTAAAATTTGTATGGACCCACAGAAGACCCCCAATAGCCAAAGCAATCTTGAAAAAGAACCAAGCTGGAGGTATCACAATTCCAGACTTCAAGATATACTACAAAGCTATAATAAAGTAATATGGTACTGTCACAAAAGTAGACACAGAGATCAACAGAAGAGAATAGAGAGCCCAGAAATAAACTGATGTTTATATGGTCAATTTATCTATGAAAAAGAAAGAAAGAATATACAATGGGGGGAAGACAGTCTCTTCAATCAGTGGTGCTGGGACAATTAGCTAAATGTAAAAGAATGAAACTGGACCACTTTCTTATACCATACACACAATTAAACTCAAAATGGATTAAAGACCTAAACACGAGACCTGAAATCACAAAACTTGTAGAAGAAAACATAGCCAGTGATCACTTTGACCTCAGCCATAGGCAATATTTTTCTAGGTAGGTCTCCTCAGACAAGGGAAACAAAAGCAAAAATAAACTATTGGAACTACACCAAAACAAAAAGCTTTCACACAACAAAGGAAACTAACAAAATGAAAAGTCAACCTACTGAACGGGAAAAGACATTTACAAATGATGTATGTGAAAAGGGGTAAATAGCCAAATCATATCAAGAACTTCTACAACTCATCAAAAACAATCCCATTTTAAAATGAGCAGAGCCTACCCTATGACCCAGCAATAGCACTGCTAGGAATTTACCCAAGGGATACAGGAGTACTGATGCATAGGGGCACTTGTACCCCAATGTTTATAGCAGCACTCTCAACAATAGCCAAATTATGGAAAGAGCCGAAATGTCCATCAACTGATGAATGGATAAAAAAAATTGTGGTTTATATACACAATGGAATACTACGTGGCAATGAGAAAGAATGAAATATGGCCCTTTGTAGCAACATGGATGGAACTGGAGAGTGTTATGCTAAGTGAAATAAGCCATACAGAGAAACACAGATACCATGTTTTCACTCTTATGTGGATTCTGAGAAACTTAACAGAAACCCATGGGGGAGAGGAAGGAAAAAAAAAAAAAAAAAAAGAGGTTAGAGTGGAAGAGAGCCAAAGCATAAGAGACTCTTAAAAACTGAGAACAAACTGAGGGTTGATGGGGGGTGGGAGGGAGGGGAGAGTGGGTGATGGGTATTGAGGAGGGCACCTTTTGGGATGAGCACTGGGTGTTGTATGGAAACCATTTTGACAATACACTTCATATATTGAAAAAATAAAAAAATAAATAAAATGAGCAGAGGACATCAACAGACATTTTTCCCAAGACTATATATAGATGGCAAACAGACACATGAAAAGATGTTCAACATCAATAAACATCAGGGAAATGTAAATCAAAACCACAATAAGGTATCACCTTACCCCTGTCAGAATAGCTAGTATCAAAAAGCAATAACAAGTGTTGGGAAGATGTGGAGAAAAGGAACCCTCATAAGCATTGTTGGTGAGAATGTAAACTGATGCAGTCACTATGGAAAACCATATGGAATTTCCTTAAAAATTTGAGAATATAAATACCATACAATCCAGTAATTCCACTACTGGGAATTTACCCAAGGAAAATGAAAAACACTAATTCAACAAAATATGTGCCCCTACATTTATTACAACACTATTTACAATAGCCAAGATAAGGAAGCAACTAAATGTCAACAGAAAAATGGATAAAGAATACACACACACACACACACACACACACACACACACACACACACACAAATAGGCTATTACCCATAAAAAAGAATGAGATCTTGCCATTTGAAACAACATGGATGGACCTAGAGGGCATAATGCTAAGTAAAATAAGACTGAGAAAGACAAATCCCATTTAAGTTCACTTATATGTGAAATCTACAAAAAACAAATGAACAAATAAGTTAAAAAAAAAAAAAGAAAACAAAAAGGACAGAAACAGACTGATAAATACAGAGAACAAAATGGTAGTTGCCAGAGATGAGAGGGTAGGGGATTAAGAGGTACAAACTTCCAGTTATAAAAAAAAATAAGTCAGGGAGATGAAAAGTACAGCATAGGGAATATAATCAATAACATTCTAATAATGTATGGTGACAGATGGTGACTACACTTAAGACACTATACATTGAGTAACATATTAAATTGTTGAATCACTGTTGTATATCTGAAGCTAACATTGTACACCAATTATATAATTTTTTACTTAAAATTCTACTGAAAATGTTAATGGTAAAAAAAATAAATAACCCTTCAACTGTTTACTCACTGAGTGAAGTATCAAGGCAATCGATGAATACAGGTAAAGAGAAAACATTAAAAATATGGGAGGTTTTTTTTTCAATACCATACTCTATTAGGTCTAGAGGCATATAGCTTGACTTACAAGCTCTACTGTAAATTATATTGTAAATATTGGCAAAAATACTACCAACCTTTTTTGAATACCATATAAGCTTCTTAAAGGTAATATTTGTATTTAATCTCAACAACCATCACAGTACATGTAGGATTAGGGAATATTTAACAGCCCCTATTCCAATGACTGACAGGTACTGAAAATGTAGCATGTTCAAAACCCAATTTGTGCTATTTCTGTCTAATTCATATCTGCTTTATCACTGCAGTTATCTTTATAGTTGCAAATGTTTTCAACAATTATCCAACTATGTAAATTAACATTTAGAGTCATTTTTTACACCTTCCTTGCCTTCAAATCTAATAGATTCCCATTAACACAGATTCTTTTTCCTAAATTGCTCCTCAATATACCCTTTTATCCATCACATAAGCCATACATAGAGGCCATACTCACTCTTTGAAAAGACTGGGCATTTCACCAATATTGATTCATTTAGATTTGTGAGAAATAAAGTCTATTAAAAACAGAACACCACATTGCCTGACACAGCCATTTAAATTCACAAACTATTTTTCTGGGTTCTCTGTATCAAAGTTTCCTAAGATACACTGCCTTTAAACTTTAAGAATTCACCAAAGAAAATAGAATATATAGAAGTATCTGGTGACCTCTCAATTTATCCCATTTAAAATATTAAAATTCTTTTCTGCAATAGGGCAATCAGATTCTATTTCTAAAAATACTTGTAATTCCCAGTTTTTGGTAGTACCTTTAATATTTCGTCTTTTTTTCAAGATCGCTAAAGAGACAGAGCTCAATACAGCGAAATTTAATATTGTAATGCATTTTTCTCCTGTCATTTTAGCCAATAACACTGTCCAATCAGTTTCACTGGCACAGCTTACATGTAACCGGTAAGAGCTTGGAAAGGAAAATAGAAAAAGCTATAAAATCTAAGGTTTCAAATACATGTTTTCCGGAAGCCAGTAAAATTATTTTTAAAATTCCAGTTCTCAAATTTCATCATCTATAGTCCTATTTGATGAGCTTATTTATATAAGCTTTTTTTTCTAATTTCTCAATAATGTCTGCATACAGCTTATCTTTCTAAGGATCATTTTCTGTAATAAACCTTACTGAGGTTGTGTAATGTACGTCTCTTCCTCCTTCCATTCTTCAGAATGAGGTTTTGGTACACTGTACCCCTTTGTATACCACTCAGGTCCGACCAGGCTGTCACAGGAACTACACACTACGACTTCCAATTAAGACTCGTCTCACTCACCTCTGAGTTATTCCTTCTCCTGCCCTCTTCCCCAACACAAGAAAAAGAGCTCTCAATATTTAATCTGCTGCAATACATTTCCAACTGTTGTCTATATTGTGCTCAGTCTCTGGATCAAATTAACTTATTTCAGCTCTAGAGTCAATTACATGGTTATTTTTCTGTTACAGTTAAAACTTGTTTCAGAAGAGCATTTTAAAGTTCAGTTACTAAAGAAGTTTGCCTAGCCTATTCGAATTAATTGTGAATTGATCCTATTTAACAATACAAACAAAAAGAGAATGCTCTTTCCTCATTTCTCTGGATTTTCTTCTTTGGTAAGAGGGCACATCTGGAATACCTTCTTAAATGTATTCTTGTAAGCATAAAGAATAAAATGTCCATTAAATTTGCATACTAACATCTCCAGACCTATACTTATAACCAAGGATGTTTTCATTATTCACTGGTGTTTTCACTCAACATGAGTTTTCTGCTATGTCTACACCCAAAAATCTATTTGAAAGTGGGCTAAACTTGAATAACTTTTTGTGAACAGGGAGTATTACCACATGGAAATTCTTTTTCTTAAGTTTTTTTTTTCTTGATAGAGTAAGCATGGAGATGGGCAGAGGGAGACAGAGACAATCTGAAGCAGGCTCCATACTCAGTGCAGAGCCCAATGCAGGGCTTAATCCCACGACCCTGGGATCATGACCTGAGCCAAAATCAAGAGTCAGACACTCAACTGAGTGAGACACCCAGGTGTTTCACCATATAGAAATTCATCAACACCTTATATAGGTTATTTAAAAGACAAAGATGATAGAGTCAGTGCTGAAAAATAAATTTGAAAAAATTAAAAGTGAACAGTTCTTTAGGATCCCAGATTTCCTCAGATTAACATAGTAATTTGCACACTGATAATAGACCAGTATACAAAGAATATTTTCAAACTAAGAACTTACCAAGGCAAGGCAAAGTTTTCATGGAACATGCCTACATCTCCAGAGTTGTTGGATCTGGAAGCTTTAGATGCTTCAACTTAGATTCAGACTCCTGCTCTATTACTTAGAGTCTCACGACTTTTGGCTAATTACTAAACTTCCCCAAAGCTCAGTTCTCAAGCTATAAAACAGGTATAATAATGCCTACCCGTCACTGCAAACATAAAAATAAAGTTAAATTTATGTAACAATCCAGCTACCTAATACACCTGAAGAAGTGTTAGCACTTTTCAACTACAAAAAAAATTTCCCAAGTTGAACCCTGAAGATACTACTATACTTCACTTGGGATTACGTATTACTTGAAAAATGTTATTTCTCTTGAATAAATTAATCAGACCAAGTATATTAATTTGGTAAATCCTACTGTAATGAAAATATTCAGTATTTTTTTTAAACCAAAAACAGCCAACATTCCTAAGAAGGGAAACAATAAAACCCACTCAAGTATTCGACCAATACTCAGTAAGCACTTTTATATTGCCATTCAGGTTCTATTCCTGCCAGTCTGTTGAGAAGGTCTCTCTTGCCAAAACAAGCCTTTGGGCTTTTATGGGACAAAAAATGAGCCTAGGAAAAAGGACCAAAATCAGTCTCAAGCTGGGGAAAGAGTATAGGAGAAAAGTGTGAAAGCAGACTAAGGAATGTGAGAGAAGTAGACTGAGAAGAAAACGATGAATTAGTAAGTAATTCCACGGTTATGTGTTCCCTAGCGTGAAGTTCAAGAAAAGCAAGCACAACTCACAAATTGCTATTACTTTTGGGGCACCTGGGTGGCTCAGGCAGTTAAGCATCTGACTTCAGCTCAGGTCATGATCTCACAATCTGTGGGTTCAAGCCCCACATAAGGCTCTGTACTGACAGCTCAAAGCCTGGAGCCTGCTTCGGGTTCTGTTTCTCCTCTCTCTCTCTCTCTGCCCCTCCCCTGTTCATGCTCTTTCTCTCTCTCTCTCTCTCTCTCTCTCTCTCTCTCACTCACACACACACACAAACATTAAAAAGTTAAGAAACAAAACTGATTACTTTTGGATTTAGGACTGTGTTGGTTCCACAAAATGACTGATAAATACATTTAAAGGCCATGAGTGTGATGAAGTAATAGAATGCTCACAGCTTAGGAGGAAGAGCTTCCTCTGATGGGAGTTGAGTGTGGAAATACACACAGGACTTTCTGGAAAGAAGTGAGAAGTTATGGGTATGGAAGGAGTGAGAACAAATATTTTTGTGGTTAAGAAGAGTTAAGTACTTAAGGCTTACTGTGTACCAGGCTCTGCTCTGAGCATCAGTCATGTGATGACTCTTAATTTTCGTAACAATCTTATGAAGTAGGTTCGATTATTTTCTGCTTTTTACAAATGAGGAAACTGAGTCACAAGGTGATTAAGTAAGTTGTACAGTATCATGAGCCAAAAAGTGACAGCATCGAGATTCAAATTCAACCAGTCTGGCTCCTTGTTTTCAACTGGTGTTTCATTAACTGACATTGAACAAATTAAACCTTTCTAAGTAATCTGTCCTTAATATAACTTACTTAAATTCGTTTCAAGATTTTGAAATGCATTTACACCTTTGACAAGTTTTATTTGTAATCACCTCATGGACCTGATAAATGCTTTAAGTACTTAATCCTTATAAATTAAATTAAATACTAAGTATGCACTTAGATATTGCATTTCCTTAAATGTTATCAATATTTTTAATGACAAAGATCAACCTTAATAAAGCACAAAATACTCACATCATGGTTTTCTTTGTTTTGGATTGGTTTTCATTCTTAGTTTTTCCCCTAAGATTGTTTAGTCCAATTGTAGGGGGTTTTGAGGTGGGGGGGGGGGCCAGGGGAGGGCATGAGCAGGTAAGGTGCAAACTACCATGATACAGGCTAAGATTTCTGGATCAAAATTTCAATCAAACAGTTAATTTCTCAGTGGTTAAAGATTTAAGACTGGACAAATTTCCTAAGGGATAGCAGCTTCTAACGTGATTCTACTTAATTGTTTGCTATAGTTGCTATGTTAACAGGCACCTCAGAATTCTGTTTATTAGAGGAGATTCATTTCATTCCCTACATCCCCTGAATTAAGTAGTTATATCCATACACAATTTATTTTAACCTTTCGATTTTTATTGTCTAATTTGTGTAGACAGAATTTTCACCTCCTTACAGGTTGTTTCTAATTTCCTTCACATCTGCATTCCTTTTGTATTCTATTCCAGGGATTTCAACCACAACTCTACCATCACATTGACTTTTTTGCTGAATTTTTCACTGCTGTTCCATCTTAAATAGGATAGGCCTGGGGTGCTTCTAAGTGGTATTTTGACCAAAGAACCTATGTCTGCCCCCAGATCACAGCCACTCTTCTGGAGTAGACCCTAGGAAAGGTGTATTTACAAAATAATGACAAATAAATGTAGGTGAAATAAGTCATCCTTGATTAGCTGTGAAAGCACTCTTGGGCCACTTATTGATTAAAGACTTAGAAGACTGGGGGAAATGTATCAACTATGCCCTCATATGCCACACTTCTGTTTTGAAAGCCCCCCTTCAAGAAATCGAGCAGCATCCATAAACTGAACTAGGATAACTCATCACTGTTTCTTTCTCATTTTATGGAGGGAACAGAGAGCAGTGAAGAAGCCCACAGAGAGACACCTTGAACTAATTCACCTTGAGGCCTCAACTTTCTTTAGTTGTATTCTTCTTAAAGCTCAAGACTTAAAACAATAAAATGAACAACAGGACTTTTTTCAGAAACATTCTCTCCAGAATCAAATACATTTCATCATTCATTAAAGACACTGACACACTTTAAAAACTAACAGACTGACATTTGAGCCCCTCTTTTTACTATTTCCCATCTTTCTGAACTTGGTTAAATTACTTAAGTTTTCTTAGCCTCAATTTCACTCATTTTAAAGTGAGCTCAATTTGACCTACCTCACAAAGCCATGATAATATTACTATGTTACTATTCTCTCTCTCTCTCAAAAATAAACATTAAAAAAAAGAAAGCAACTACCTCATCTCTTCACCTTAAATACATGATTCTCCTTTTCCATTGTTCTCCTAACCTGAAGATTATATATAGCTTGATATAGTTTGCCTTACCCAGCTTATAACATGAAACCATGTAACTACAACCAACTTGTGAACAGTCATCAATCTCCAGTTAGTCTACCTATAATGATGGCGATGGTCTCTATGACTAGCTTCCTGAATTGTATCAATTACCAAAGGCTAGTTCATCACTCTAATTTTAAAATAAATAAGGCCATCTATATTCAAAGAGAATTGATGTAAGCCATTCTTATCAGAATTGGAGGTATAACTAATGTTTGCCATGCTATATCCCAAGAGCTGAGTGACTGATACTGTGTGTCTTTGTCAACTATAATTCCGCATTGACAAACCACAATTCATGGAATTATTTCATGGCCTTCTGTAGCCATGTGCAGACCTACTTGTGGATAGCATTTTTCTTAGGGTTTTTTCCTATTTTTCAACAAAGCTAGACAAAGGTTTCATTCTCATGAGAAAATGTTTATATTCAACAGTTTTATGCTGCAAAGGTATTTTTTTAATTATATCAGACCCAAAAGAAAGCTTATGGTAGAATCATTGGAAGGCATGAATTGCTCATAATTTTAATATACAAGCATATCTTAATTTACTTCCACATCTTGCCAGAGGAATACTCAATCGCCATGGAGTAGGGTGGATTTCTCACTGCTTAAGCTGCAATTTGCTCAAAGCACACACTCCCATGGCTTCCTTTCTTGGCTGGATGCCTCCAGAAAAGAACAAAACTCCTAACATTGCCCTCATCTTTTAAACCAAAAGCCAGTTGCTGGAGAGCAAAGACATCAATACAGATGAAAAGAAAACGTTCTATTTTGAGGACCTTCAAACTCACAGTCCCTCTCTTCCACATATAGTTAGCAATTATTTTTAAATGCAAATTTCCATAAATACGAAATGGTCAGTCCATATTTCCTGGTGCCTTACTTTTGTTGTTAAAAATGTTGAACATGGGTACAACTTCTCCTTGGGAACAAAGAAAAAAAAGCAAGCACACAATTAGCTATAGAAGACCAGGTTACCATAGCGACATAGCAAGGATAAAATGATCTTTCAAACTTTTTCAGCACCATGTGTCAAAGGAAAGTTTGAGCTCTTTCATCCTTCTTCCTGGGATGGAAAAGGCACACTTTATTTTCATCCAAAAGGAGCACCTGCTTCTATATATCCTTTCCAAGTGACTTGCAGCTGCTGAAATCAAGCTATATAGAAGAAGGACAAAAGGCGTGTAATATCCTGGGTACGACAGGTATCAAGTTCACCTTATCAACAGCCTATCCTGACCCAGCCTCAACCAGATGGACTTTCTTGTCCCCTTAGGCCTCAAAATCCTGTTGTGATACACCATAATCTCAAACTAAAATTGGAACAGGAAATTTTAGTATTTTATGAACTTTTTCAGAGCATAGAATGTATAACAAGTGTTATATGTGTTAGTTATGAAACTAGAATAAACTGTGATATTAAACATTAAAACATAACCCAAGAAAAAAAGAATGTTAGCTCTTCCTCAATGAATACAGATGTAGTCGACTAGCTCAAATGCCTACAAATTAATTACAATATGTTACAAAGCAACACAATACAGGAAAATCAATACTTGGTTAATATTATGAATTAGCAGATATCATAAATATGGCTTAAATTAGAAATATTAGAAATTTTGACCTACAGTCTGTAATTACTCACATCAAAAAACAATAACAATCTCAATAGGTCCTAAAAAATTTATTTTAAAAGTTGGGAACCATGTCTATATACACAAGTAACTCTGAATCCAGGAAGAATAGAGCAACTTCAAAAACACAATGTTAAGTAAAACTTTACTGCAATTCCATAGCTATTGTTGAAGTCCAAACCTGAAAATACAGAATGTAATGCTCCCATATTCTAAAGAGGAATACAGGGATTCCCCCCTTCCTACATACCCTCCAAACTCAAGCCATGTGAGAGTGAGGAGGGCTTCAGAAAGTTTGAGTACATTATCAGAAGGAGAGGTCAACCTTTCATACTAAGCTGGTTACTTTCTGAGCTGCAGAAATCTGAGCTTCTCCTTTCTCTAGTCCTTTTGTTAAAGATCCAGATGAAGAATTGAGGAAAATGCAGATCCCTGCCTTAATGCTCTTCAAAAAAAAAGAGCCAGAATGTGAATATTTGCCTCATCAAGGTTCCAAAATCAGATGACAATTGTACCAACCAAATGAGAACTCTCCTGTCTTCAACTTGTCCTCTGTCTCCCTTTCCCCAACACATACCATCGTGGGGAGAGAAAGGTACAAGAGTGAGAAGGGAATTGGTGAAGAAATGGCCATATCTGAGTTGTTGTTTTTTTAAATCTAGACTTTCTTCCACATTTTGGTCCTTGGGAACTCTCCTTCATGTCCAGATGGATATCAAAATTGAGTATCTCTTACATAACTCAATAGGTCTAGCGTGAGACTCAGAAAATGGGTTTTTTTTCCTTGTTTGTTTATTTCCTTATTTTGAGAGAGAAAGAGAGTGTGAGCAGAGGAGGGAGACATAGAATCCTAATTACAAATTAATTACAATACTAATTACAAATTACAAATCCTAATTACAAATTACACAGAATCCTAATTACAAATTAATTAGGCACCTGAGAAAAGGAACTTTTAGTATCACTCTACCACCAAGGTATGGGAAATAATATACTAGGGAAGATAATAATGGGTAGCAGAATTTTATCGGTTATTTCTGAGTCATGAATGGAGAAATGCAGACTGAAGGATAAAACCATGACCATCCATAAAGAATATCAAATCCTGAATGCCTAGGTCAGGAGCCCAGAGTCTCCTCAAATCCAGTGCCTACCAGTAGTGAGCAAAAGCACAGAGTTATCGGTCACACAAATTCCTCCACCACATAAGATCACCCCGTGAACAGCAAGTTACATTAGAATCACTCTCGGAAACAAAAGCTATGGGTACCACCTCAAGTCAAAATCAACTTTTAGAAGTCTCACCTATAATCAAAATTTAAAATAAAATCTGACAAGGAATCCTTGTGTTCTTAGCCACTTAATCCAATTTTGAGCCTGTTCCAGGTCATACATCCAGAGATGATTAAATAGGAAGAACAGGTTGAAATAGGTTTACACTTGTAATGTTACTTATGAAGTATGTGTCCACACTTGGGTGAAACCCTGGATTTACTTCTTTAATTCTAAAAAGAGTTCAATCTTGTAAAAATGTCCTAAAATTTCAACTAGACTAACAAAAGGTCAAATACCAATTTTCCTTTCATCCATGAACTTTTACATTTTTATCCAAAAATATTGTCATCCGCCTAAATGTGGTCATCACCACTGTCTGACCAGTATGTCCTCATATAGGTGGCTCCCATATGCCCTACATTTCTAAAAAGCTATTGTCTTTAGATCATTTAATTCAAACTGAAAATAAAAGTGGGGCTAGGGGCACCTAGATGATCTCATGGTTCATGAATTCGAGCCCCACATCAGGCTCTCTGCTATCAGCCCACAGCCCATTTCAGATTCTCTGTTCCCCTCTCTTCCCCTCCCCCACTCATTCTCTCTCTCCCTGTGTCAAAATAAATAAACTTAGAAAAAAGAAACTGGGGATAAAATTAAAAGGCTGCTTTCTCAATTTCTATACTCTTCTCCATCTTTTGAGGAAAGATGAAAACTGGTAAAAGAGAGTAAAGCCGTCCTCATCTTCTTAAGGAAACATAAGGAAAAAAAGTGCTCTTTGAGACCAGAATTTCTGATAGTTCTTTCCAAAAGGAGTCTTTTGTCCTGAACGTCTTAATGAAGTTTATGATTAAGAGCTGAAGAAAGGTACATTACTCTACAGAGAGGAAGGAATAAGAAGAGTTTGGAGTTACCAGTGCTCTCCAGGGACAGAAGGACTTGGAGAGCAGAGATGGAAAGTGTGAAGGGAGAAGCAAGCAACATGGTATGTGGCCAGAATCTGTAAGAGGCAAGGTCACAGATGAAGAATCTCAGGTTTCAGAGGATCATGGGAAAAATATATATATATATACACACACACATATATATTATATATAACATATATGTATAATTATATATTATATATATGTGTGTGTGTATATATTATATATAATACATAACTTTGATATAATTTGAAATTGCATTGCTGTATGATGAATCTGTCTGTATCCCTCCCCAAAGTTTTCTGGTATAATCTGTTATGTACATCTGCCTTATGAGAATAGTTTTTGTATGGAAATCGGGTAAGGACTCAAGATTCCTATTTTGGACTCCACATAGTAACATAAAAGCAGCAAACAAAGGACTCAGTCCCCGAATTCAATGAATTCTGAGGAAATTAGAACTTGGAGTCATATAAACCCCCAAGAGATCTTTGGAAAACCACATGGCATGGAATGGGATGCTGTAAGCATCTTATCCAGATTTTAGCAGAAGGAATACCCATGCTAACATCTCAGTTTCAAAGAAATAAAATTTAATTAAAATAAGTAGAGAAAAAAAATACGTTATTACTAAGCCATAAGGCCATACCCAGAGTAAAAAAACCTATTGTTTACATTGGGGTATCTATACTTTGAGTGGTTTTCCCTCCCCTTTCCTCTGTATCTCCATACACACACACACACACACACACACACACACACACACACACACAAATTTAAATAGACTCATGCAATTTTGTGATGATAAATATTGTAATTCCCAGTCTTCACATAAGCCTTTCCCAGTTTTTCTCCAAATGCCATGTAATTTCCAAAAAAAAAAAAAAGACAAAACTCACCACTATGTCAGCAACAGAAACCAGCATGGTCTTGTCACAATCTGAGAGAAACTTACAAGGATTTGAAATTTTATGGAGCTGGATTTGGATAAAATCATTTGGGCCTTAACACAGGCTATATTCTGAGTTTGCTTTGTGAATCAAGAACTGCCTAAAAGGGAAAGATGCTTTCTTTGGCCACCAACTGTCCTTAACACTGAAAATGAAGACCGTAGGCCAAAGATCTAGGCATCCAACACTCTAACACATTGACTCTGCCTTTTTTTTTTTTTTTTTTTACATGTCTCCCTTTCTTTACTGAGGTATAATTAATAAAATTATATTTTAAGTCTACAATGCAGTGAGTTGATTTATGTACATTGTGACGTGATTACCCCAACTAGCTAATTTACGCATCCATCATCTCACATATTTACTTTTACAGGAGGAGGGTGGTGGTGAGAATGCTTGAGACATCTCAGCAAATTTCAATTATACCATATAGTGTCATCAACTACAGTCACCATGCTACACATTCCATCCTCAGAATTTATCCATCTTATAACTGAAAGTTTATGTTCTTTTACCAATCTCTCCCCATTTTTCTCATTACCTAGCTCCTGGAAATCACAATTCTACTCTCTAAGAGTTCAATTTTTTTTTTAGGATTCCACATATAAGTCATACCTTGCAGTATTCACCTTTTTATGCATGATTTATTTCACATAGCCTAATGCCCTGAAGGTCTACCCATGTCATCTCAAATGATAAGATAGCCTTTTACTCATGACTGAATAATATTCTAATATATCTACGCACACACACACACACACACACGTATATGCATACACCACCTCTTCTTTACGAACATTTAGGTTGTTTCTATGTCATTGCTATTGAGAATAATAAACATGGGACTACAGATTATTTCTTTGATATATTGTTTTCATTTCCTTTGGATATGAATGCGGAAGTGGGATTACTAGATTATTGTCGTTTTAATTTCCTAACGAAACTTTATGCTGTTTTCCATAGCGGCAGTACCCATCAATTTACATTCCCGCAAACAGTGTACAAGGAATCCCTTTTCTCCACATCCTCACGACCATTTTTATCTCTAGTATTTTTGATCGTAGACATACTAACAGGTCTGAGGTAATAGTTCATTGTGGTTTGATTTGCTTTCCTTTGATTAGTGATGTTCAACACCTTTTCATGTACCTATTGGTCATTTGTAGGTCTTTTGAGTTTTTCTTTAAATTCCAATTAACAAACAGTGTAATATCAGTTTCAGGTATACAACATAGTGATTCAGGACTTCCATACAACACCAAGTGCTCATCACAACAAGTGCCCTCCTTAATACTCATCACCTATTTATGTCTTTTTTGAAGAAAAATGCCTATTCAAGTCCTTGGCCCATTTTTTAAATTGGGTTTTTTGTTGTTCTTGTTTTGTTATTGAGTTGTATGCATTTCTTAGGTGTTTTGGATATTAACTCTTTACCACATGTGGGATTTCCGTATACTTTTCCCACTACGTAAGTTGTCTTTTCATTTTGTTGGTTCCTTTTGCCATGCAGAACTTTTTAGTTTGATGTAGTCCCAGTTACTGATTTTTTTTTTTTTTTTTGCTTTTATTGCTTGCGTTTTTGTAGTCCTATCCAAAAAAATCACTGCCACAATCCATGTCAAGTAGCATTTATTTTACTCCTAGAAGTTTTATAGTTTCAGGTCATACTTTCTAATTCATTAGTCTATGTTGAGTTGATTGCACCCCTATAATACACACAAAAAAATTTTAGTTTGCATGTGGCTATCCAGTTTTCCCAAAACAACATATTGAAGAAACTATTCTTTTTTCCATTATGGATTCTTGGTGTCCTTAACAAAAATTAACTGACCAAAAATGTCATGTTCATGTATTTGTGGTTACTTCTGGTCTCTTTATTCTTTTTATTGATCTAGGTCCATTTTTTATGCCAGCATCATACTATTTGACTCTGCCACTTTGAACCAGCATTTGATTATTCTCTCACTTCCTGGCACCTTGGCCTGGTCTCCTGCTGACACTCATGAGTTCTGCCCGAAGCTTCTTAAAGAACTAGGTCCTCAGAGATAGCCTTCTCCTTAAGGGGAATACTGTTGTCAGATATAATGGGCAATTTATTATCCTTACATTACCAAAACCTAAGAACAAGAACATCCCTCTAAGAGAAGAAGGGAGAAGAATTGTGAGATGTTAAATATGATAAATTATCTTCTGCAGTGTGTGTTCTTCTAAATACTCTACTGGGCAAAGGTAAGTATATAATGAAGTCTCCTGACTCATCAAGTGGAAAATTTCTACTAGTAACTTTGAAAATGTGTCTAGCCAGTTAATGAATTTTATATAGCATGAATATCTACGTATCTTAGAAAATGAGTACTCTAGGAAGAGGATTATATCATGCCTTTTTGGATAAGAACAGATGGAACCAGATTTAAACTGGGGATAAAAACAAAGATTCACTGACTGTGTATTGATCACTTTCTACAGGATTATCTAAAAATTCGAATAAGCAACACATGCCTTTCTTCTGACTCTCAGAATTTTGTTTCCTAAGTTAAAAAACATACTGGAAATACAGATACATTAATTTATAGTTAGAAGTCAAAAACCTTACATACATAAAAATGTAACAAAAAGCAAGTGGAAGTTAAAGGAGCAGACTCCAGTTTCCTAACAATCATAATCAGATAACAACTATAAAGAACATGACCAAACCAAACCCTTCATCATGCTCTTCCTGTTTCCCTTGGAGGAACAAGTAACACAAGATTTTATTAACTTGGGTCAAATATGGAGCCTCATACTTGAGGGTTATCCTCAACTCATCCTTCTTTCTTCCTCTTCTCTTCACTCACACAGGTTCAAGTGGGTTCAAAGACTGTACACAAGGGGCACCTGGGTGTCTCAGTTGGTTAAGCCTCCAACTTCAGCACAGGTGATGATCTTGTTCTAGAGTTTGAGCCCCGCAATGGGCTCTGTGCTCAGAGCCTGAGCGTGCTTCAGATTTTGTGCCTCCCTCTCTCTCTGCCTCTCCCCCATTTGTTCGTGCTCTCTGCTTGCACGCACACTCTTTCAAAAATAAAAAAATAAAGACTGTACACAAAAAATAAGACTCCAAAATTAGCAATGTTAATATAGAGAATTGGAAGCCAACCCACTTTTTCAGTACCTCATCCCAGCTTTGTGAGCCATCTTAATATTATACCTTGAGGACATACGTTTGACTGAAACAAATTGCACCTACTACATTTGCATTGTGTGCTTGTGTTGGGTTTACTTTTTTAAGATGTTTCTTCTAGAGGCAGAAGGCTTTCAAATAAGAGTCAACTGATACCACATTTTCTGTTTTTAACATTCACATACATTTCACAGCATTTTCTTCTCCAAGTTGTTTTGTTAATTACACACACTTAGTCATTATGATTACAAAATCATAATTATGTCTAAGTGACTTGACAGTGGCACATCCCTATTATGAGTGTGAATTCCGAGCTTATTTTCTGAACTATCAACCATCATTAGATAGTAGAAATTGCCGTCAAATTTCACTGTTATCCAATGTGTCACTCAAGGATTTAACAAATGCTTAGAAATGTGCTTAGATCATAATCTCAACACCAATTTGTTTGTGAAATTTCATTATATAAAAACAAATCCAAGCCTGTGTGTAAAATACTCCTGTTTATAAGTATGCATGATTTTGATGCTATAAAGTCTCCTTCATTACATATTTAACACACAATTTGGGTTCATGAAAAGTTAAGGTCTTGCAAAGAATTGCTGGTTTATTTACTAAGGAAAAGAAATATTCTGGTTAACTTATAAAATTCAATTTTTTTTTTTATATCTTGGCAATCTCCAAAGCCAGAAAAAATAAACACTGAATAAATTAGGTCTATTTACATATGCAGGTTTGATAAAAGGGCCAAAAGTTTCCAGTTGTAGTTTCTTCAAAAGATATACAAATACTTACCAAAAAAATTACATGAAGCAACTAGCATTTTAAGGAGATTCCTTGCTCTTCTAACAGACTGTACTGTGACATTAATTTAGAAAGGTAAATAACAGACTAGTAAAGCACAATGTAATCTCTTGGCCATCTTTGGTTAAAAAAAAAAATTGACCTGAGGAATTCTTTTAAGTTTATTTTGAGAGCGGGGGGAGGGGGGAGAGAGAGAGAGAGAGAGAGAGAGAGAGAGAATCCCAAGCAGGCTCCATGCTTTCAGCACAGAGTCCAAAGCAGGACTGGAACTCATAAACCAGGAGCCAAAAATCAAGAGTCTGATGCTTAACCTACTGAGCCATCCAGGTGTCCCACTCAGGTCCATATTTAAGTGTAATAACACTTGGTTCAAATGAAAGCTCTTATAGATGTCCAACATCCTTCCCCCTCCCTATTCTCCTCCCTGAATTCAGCCCAAGGTTTCTTGACAACTTATTTCAAAAACTTCTACTAAAGAGTACTTACTATTCTAAAGTAGTGTTGAGGAGAGGGTGTCACACAGTCTTTCAATAGCATTCTTGTTAACTAAAAAGAACAGGTTTCTGGTGCTGAAATGCAGTAGCAGTCTCAGAAACGGAATGTGTGGTACCGTATCTTTATTGCCTGGTGAGTAATAGCACTATCCCAAGACTACACTGGAGTATTTTACATTATCTCCAGTGAATCTCTGAATTGTTGGTTTAATGAGAGAGAGAGCAACTAAGAAATTATCAGCACGTAAAAACTAGAAGCTGCTCACCAGTGTGCTTATTGGGAGTAGCTTCACTTTTGTTTTGTGTTTAGTGTCATACCTCGAAAAAATTGAATCAACTGCATTTTTATTATTCTTAAAAGTCCGTTGATTTCAAACTCAAAATAAAATCACTTTATTGCTCTCTCGTGTGGCATATAAAGTCAGTAGAAAAAAGGAACACAACACTGCTGTTCATTATGGGATACGTAATAAAAGAACCCTAAATCCAATCTAAGGCTGCACAATATCACTAGATTTGTGGAGTCAAATAAAGTTATTTTAGTGCGTAAAAACAATCAAACTACTTGTTTTCTGAGTGAACCAGATGTGATCCTGCAAGTACCTCCTGCCAGTAAAGAGATCAGCACATTCCTGAGACAGGGCTTCACCTACCTGTGATTCACCTAACTTTCCGATTGAATAGGACAGAGCTCTGGAGGAACAACAATAAACTGTCCGTCATTTAACAAATAGGTGTTGGCACCCTAACACAGTATCAGACATTGTTCTGGACATGTGTGACCTAGCAGTGAACCAGGCAGAAGTTTCTTCCCTGGCAGAACTGACATTCAGTTTGAGATGAGAGGAAGATAGACATAAACGAAGCAAATTCTAGGAGATAAAGAAGGTGTTAACAGCTATGGGAACCAAAAAACAAAGGATGATAAGAACTGGGAGTGTATGAGGTGGGGTCAGATTTGCAATTTTAAGTAGGATAGTCAAGATGGTTCTCACTGAGAAGGTGGCATTGGCAGTAGGCTTGGAGAACAGGGCATGCACCAAACAGACAACCAGGGGAAGAACATACCAGGCAGAGGAACAGCCAATGCATAGTGAAAGTAAGAACTTTACTTGCCTGTTTATAGAGCAGCAAGGAGACCATGTGGCAGGAGAAATAGAGGAGATGAGGTAATAGTAGGAAATAGACCCTGAGGACTGTTCTGGAGGAGGTGGCCTCCCAACCAGCTTTCTACTCCGTGCAGCACCAAGTCTTGGTCCACTGTCTCCTGGCCTCCCCCCCACCTAGTACTAGTCAGATGGAACTTTTGTATTTCTAAGTACCCCCTTTGACACCCTCAGGGTATATAGCAGTTTTAAGACGACTTTATCTCAAAAATGCAGATTTTCACTTTTTTTTTCTTTTTTTTTCTTTTCCTGCTTGCTTTTAAAGTATTTCCTCTAGTACTTTAAAGGTTTTTTAGCCAGGTAATTTTGGAAACTCCAATCTGCCACAAATATTAAGTAAAATCATATGAAATTGTCCTATTTATGTTAAAAATCAAATATTGACACCTTCAAATGGTTTGCCCTAATAGAAGTATTCTTTAATTACTTTCATTACTTTAGTAACCAGAAATATATATGGCATATATTTCATAATATACATGGCAAAGACTGCAGTGGCCACCTCTTCCCCCCACCTTTTTTTTTGTTTTGTTTTGGGTTTTTTTTTGGAAACAGAACCCTGATTTTTTTCAAGTTAACCCCGAACTCAACACTACAAGAACATTTTCCCAGCCTTCCTCACTGCTAGGTGTCGTCTTTGACTATTATCTGTTCAATGGCTTATAATTGGAAATGTTATATAGGACTTTCAGAAAGATTTCTTATGGTGGAATGTACTTGACAGGGAGATTCTTGGTTGTTTTTGTTTCTTTGTTTTGTTTTTCTTTTCTCCTCTTCCCTTCCCTTTTCCTCCTTCCTACTTCCTGAAATGCTAGTATAAGGACAGGAGCTCCAGTGGCTATTTAAACCATGAGCTGTCACTGAAGAAAGAAACCACAAATAAAAATGACACACAAAAAAGGTAGCAGGGTATTAGAGTTCCTGATGACCTATAAGCTTTCACAAGTAACCTTAGACTAACAATACCCAAGTATCTTTCATGGAATCAATTAACCCTTATGTTTAGGCTGCTGGAATTTCTGTATTTATTCCTGTTATATGAAATCAAATCTAATTTTTAAAAAAATACAATACAAATCACTTTTTAAGATGTATCAAAAAATGGTGGAAGATAAATCATTTTAGATTTTCCCCTGTTGTTTGTTCCAGCAATCAGTTATTTATGTAATAAAAATACCATCTAGAAATGTAAAGCCAAAATTTTTTTTTCTTTTGAAAAAATTTTTTTTTTTTAAATTTTTTTTTTCAACGTTTTTTATTTATTTTTGGGACAGAGAGAGACAGAGCATGAACGGGGGAGGGGCAGAGAGAGAGGGAGACACAGAATCGGAAACAGGCTCCAGGCTCCGAGCCATCAGCCCAGAGCCTGACGCGGGGCTCGAACTCACGGACCGCGAGATCGTGACCTGGCTGAAGTCAGACGCTTAACCGACTGCCCCACCCAGGCGCCCCTTGAAAAATATTTTTAAGTCATCATATATTAAGTTTTTTATTTCATTGCTGGTCATCATCTTAATAACGTTAAAGGTATGACCCAACTCATGAATTATACAGATGAAAAGCTTTAATATTTCAACTTATTCTACAAGGAAATATTCAAGTTTGGTTTTTTTCTTTGAAAAATTCTTTGCTTTACCAAATTTAATTTTAATTATGGTTATATAGCACTACAATTTAATAAACGTTTCTGAATAACATGAGGCTACTAAGATTAGAAATACCATTACAGCAAAATTCAAACATTTTCGAGAACTGTTTACTATACACTTCTAACCTTTAAACTGTCCGTATATATAAGCCACTGTAGAGAAATTTAATGTACATTTTAGTGCTTCTAATGAATATTTTAAAAGACAGTAAAGGAGTAATAAAGATACAGATTTGAGAACATGTATCAACATTCATACCTCAATAAGCCAAAAAATAATTATAAAATTTGAAATAACTTTGAAATATTTAACATGCTTACAAGTTTTAAGGCATAAAAGTTCTCATGAATTAAAATAATGAGATTCAAAAACTCACATTAAGACAGTCATTGTCTTAACTATTTGAATCAGTGGCTCTCAATTCCATTCTGGGAAATGATGCCATCCATTATAGTTTTCACTGGTCAATAGTGAAATAAGAAGGATAAAGACAACATACTGAGTTTTAATAAAGCTGACCTAATTCAATTTAAAAGAATGTGCCTTATTCTGAAAGGATGCCCTTTGTTTCTGAAACACTATCGATCACAGATGACAGTTTGTTGTTGTTGCTTTTTTTTTTTGGTTAATGTCCTTAGACTCTACTTTTGGTTTCCAAAATTTGTTTTAAAAGTTACCAGTCTCTTAAAAATCAAAAACTGAGACAACTCATAATTCAAGTGATTTTCCTTTGTCTTTTTCATTTAGTGCTTTTTTCCGTTTTCCTTGGAGATTTTATCACAACTTAAAATCTTTTTTCCTTATAACTCAACTTTTTAGAGTACTCATTACTTTGAAATTAACTCCAAAATTAAAAGCACAGTCTTCATTAATTTCCTATAACAGTCATGTTTATTACTATTATTCATATGCATTATGAAGGATTATCTATTGTCCATTAATGCCCACTTGTTGTTTTTTTGTTTTTTTTTTTTTAAGTGATCCAGCCAGGAATGAAATTTAGAAAGTCTCAGTAAATGACAATTATTTGTAAATATGCTTTGCACAAATGTAAAGGTAAGGAAGAAATGTGACCATACCATTTCTCCTTACTAACATGTCACTGCTTGAATATCAAACTATAGAGAAAGATTTCCCTTTTATCTACATAGTCATTCATGTAATAAGCACATTACTACAGAGATTCAGTATAAGAAATATGAGATCATATTTTCCTTGTCTATAGAGATATAAAACTTGTTTTTCATTGTGTAAAATGAAGAGCCAAAAGCAGATCTGTCCCAACAAGATATAGATTTTTTTTTTAAGTTTATTTACTCATTTTGAGACCAGAAGAAACCAAGTTCGGGGGAGGCAGACAGAGAGGGAAAAAGAAGGGAATCCCAAGCAGGCTCCACACTGTCAGCACAGAGCTCCAAGGAGGGCTCTATCTCATGAACCATGAGATCAATCATGACTTGAACCAAAATCAAGAGTTGGACACTTAACCAACTGAGCCACCCAGGCACCCCTGGACAAAATATATTACCTGCCATAAATGTATTCTTAAGTTCTCTAGTTGCCTTAAAAAAGGTATATTAAAGTATATTAGAATTTTAATGCTTATTCAACCTAATATAGCCAAATATTCTTTCAACATGTAAGCAATATAAAAATTTTAAGATATTTTACAATTTTTGATACTACATCCTCAAAAATCAGTGTGCATTTTACATGTAAAGTGCATCTCAATTCAGACCAGGCACATTTCATGTGCTCTATAGCCACATTTTGCTGGTAACTACCACATTGCACAGCACAGGCCTAAAGGTATATTATTCTTAATCCTGAAATAATTGGGATACAGACCACAGGTCTGTGATTTTGTAAATGTATGATAATGTAACATAATAAACTGAACTGGAACCCAGGGTTTCCACCCACCATGTACTCCTGGAGCCTGCAAAACAGGATTAACCCCAATGAATAGGAAGGATCCATTCACTTTAAGTAAAACCAATTTACAAATAATGAAAAACCAATTTACATTTTATTCTTAACATAAATAGAGGGAGATAAACTAGGTAAGACAAGTAAGTCTGGCAGTGGGTTTGAGGACTGATAAGAATGAAGTTCCCATCTTGGTTGTATATGTGCATTGTACTTTCAATCACCAAATCATCAGACAAAAGACACTCATGAAATCAAGAACATAGATGAGTGGGCATGATTCCAGTTCCTTAAGGAGATATACTCTAGTGGGAATTATACAACCAAGCTTGATCATTTATATCATTTAATATGGACTGTGGCCAGAGAAGTGATTAAGGACCAATCCTTTTACAACATAAGGAAATCCTTGATATTATATAGACGTGTTTTTGCTGTGTCTTTGGGCTGACCCAAGCCTCAGTGCTGCAGGCCTAGCAGGGACATCCATAGGGGATATTGCTCTTAAAGGAGCAAGTCTCAAAGACAAGACATCTCTCTCTCTCTCTTCCTCCCTCTCTTTCTCTCTCAAAATAAATAAGTTAACTTTAAAAAAAATAAAAGGCAAGACAAAATTTCCCCACAGGTTGATTGTTAATTGGAATGGGAAAAAAACAAATGATGCTGTAAGAAGACAGACAAACATTTGATAGATAATCAAATTAACATCCCCCACAAAGGGCAGAAGGACACTAGTGCCTCCAAATGTGATACCCTGAGAAAGACACATCATCACTCCTGTGGTACTGTTAAGAATGCATAACCTCGGGGTGCTTGGGTGTCTTACTTGGTTAAGCATATGACTCTTGATTTTGGCTCAGGTCATCATCTCACGGATTTTGAGTTCAAGACCCATATACTTGGGATTGTCTCCCTCTCTCTCTGCCCCTCCCATGCTCACAGGCTCTCTCTCCTCTCCCTCAAAATAGGCATTAAAAAAAAAGAATACATAACATCAACCTAATCATGAGGAAACCTTAGACAAACAAATTAAGGGACTATCTATAAAGTAGACTATATTAGTCAACAACATCTGTGTCATGAAAGACAAAATGCAGTTGATCAACTGTCCTAGATGAAAGGACACTACATGTAGTGTATGACCTTGGGCTGAATGTGGTATTAGAGGGAAAAGCTTTGAAAAAGGACACTACTAGATTAAGTGACAGAATTGGAATATGAATAGACTCAAGTATTGTATAATGTTAGATTTCCTGAAATTGAGATTTATCAATAGTTATACTAGAAAACATTCTTGTTTTTAGAAAAAATGACTGGAGGATGAAAAGGCCAAGAAGTGATTAGCACAGAGTATTGTACAGAATTGTTCTATCACTATATTGTACACTTGAAACTAACATAACTCTGCATTAATTATACTGTTTTTTTTAAATGTAAATATACTTTATACATTCATAAAATGATATACTTTTTAAAAAAAATGTGTATGCATGTGTTTATAGACACATGGAGGGGAAAAGAGAGAAAAAATGGAATAGAGCAAACTATTAACACTTGGTGAGTTGGGTAAATGGTATGTAATAATTCTGCTAGTTGTTTCCCTGGTTTTCTCTGGAGAACCCTAATAGAGTCCCCAGAATCAGGTGGTTACATGGCCATACATCTATAGACTATACAGTAAAACCTTGATTTGCGAGCATAATTCATTCTGGAAACATTCTTGCCATCTAAAGCACTTGCATATCAAAGCAAATTTCACCCTATGAAATAATGGAAACTCCTATGATACATTCCACAACCCAAAAGCATGAAAATGATTACAATACTTTAATACAAAATAATAAAGAAAACACAAAATGTAAATAAAAATAAATTAACCTGCACTCACCTTTGAAAACCTTCATGGTGGGGTGCCTCGGTGGCTCAGTCAGCTAAGTGTCCAGCTTCGGCTCAGGTCATGATACTAGGGCTCATGGGTGAGAGCCCCCCATGGGGCTCTGTGCTGACAGCTCAGAGCCTGGAGCCTGCTTCAGATTCTCTCTCTCTCTCTCTGTCCCCCCTTTCTCTCTCTCTCTCTCTCTCTGTCCCCCCTTTCTCTCTCTCTCCCCCTTTCTCTCTCTCTCTCTCTCCCCCTCTCCCCCTTTCTCTCTCTCTCTCTCTCCCCCTCTCCCCCTTTCTCTC